>NC_080061.1:5280000-5347500 GCF_026212465.1 Amaranthus tricolor
ATATTGCATCTATAGCCTCATCTTCCTCAACCTGAAAAACTAACAATTGTCCACTCATATCGTATTTAAAACTTATATTAACAATACTTCTTGTAATGTCAATCCCAATCTTAGAATATGTAAGAAGTTTAAATTCATACAAATCCATGTTTCAGTTGCATGCAAATAATTTACGTCTTCCCACAACATACTTAACATTGCTACTACTTGATTGAATCGAACCATTCCAAAAAGATACTACAGTCACACGAAATGAAGCCATTCTTACAAGAATACATACAAAATCAACATCACCATCAACCACATTACATTCAAACATACTTCAAAACCACATTAACAGCAAAGTACATTTAACAACAAAGACATTTTACAAAATTGTCAAGAACATGACAAAATACAAGATTGTCATTTTCTACATAAATACATATATAGTTTACAAGATTGTCAAGAACATTACAAAATACAAGATTGTCATTTTCTACATAAATACATATATATAGTTTACAAGATTGTCAAGAACATTACAAAATACAAGGTCTCTTTACATTCAAACATTTTCTAAATAAATACATGAATAAAACAACCACATTATTAAGATCATGACAAAATACAACTACATTTGACATATATATAGGGTTTAAGTATAAATGACAACTAAACTTCACCATCACCAAACATACTTTAAAAAAACACAAATAACTAAAAATTTATAATTAAAAAAACACCTTAATAAGCAGTAGATCACCTGGGAGTAGTAATTTGCAAGTTTATGAACCTGTATTTATGTGAAAGCAGATGAAAGAAGTGTAAATCCTAAATATTAAAATAAAAACAAAAAAACAAAAAAAATATTTACCAAGTCAATGTAAGAAGATGACAAAACTAAATATTAGTAGGAACTAGAAATTTGATGAGATCAATTGAAGGATAACAGTTGTTTTAATGGTGGAAATGAGAGGGAGAGTTTCGTGGGTTTAAGAGTTAGGGTTTGAAGTTTGGGTGAAATGAGGAAAAAGGAGATCTGCTGTATTTTAGGACCGTATTAGTTCGCTGTTACTAATAGCAAACAAAGATTTTGGTCAAAAAAAGTCAACATCTTTGTTGACTATTAGTAACAGCGAACACATATGTTGACCTTTTTAACCAAAGTCTCTTTTTGCTTTTACTAACAGCGAACAAATCCTTGATTTAAATTTCAGTTCATACATTGTTCGCTGTTAGTAACAGTAATTATATACCGTACTTAGCTTTGGGGCAAACACGCTTATTTTTGGGATTAAAGTTTGCCTAAAGCTTGTTGACTATTTTTGTTAAATAGTCTTATTTTTTTCAAATTTTCGTGGGTTTTTAGCCCATTAAAAGTGGGCTTATATTTTATTCACAAACACAAACCTTTTTTTTATTATTTGACCAATCAACAAATCAACATTTTAATAGCAAATTTATAAAATTGGTGTGAGAGACAGTCTATTCAAAACATATTAGACATATGAGCTAAATAGCCCAATTAATAAAAATTAAAGTGAAAATAAAAATATAGCCTTTTCATTTTAAAGTTGTCTTTTTAAGAGACGATTTGTTAAAAAAGTAGATAGAATTTATAGAGAGAACTTAAATTTGTAAACCGCTATAGTTAAACATACATGCTATTCAGTTTCGGCGATTCCCGCGTATCTACGTGACAGGTAATGTAGACTAGTTCTCCCCTTTTTCTTATTCCCGTATTTCCCCTTTCTATCTTCTTCACTCTCACTCCAGTCTTCACCGACTGGGAATCGGTGCATTCACATACTGGAACCCTCAATCCTTCACTATCCTTTAGCGTAACAAATTGCAATGAGTTCTCAGGACAACGTCAATCCATTCGCTGTAAGTTTCTCCCTAATTTTCTTCTTTTTTTCGAAGCTTTCATCATATTGAAGTTCTTGCTTGTAGATCTGTTACACTTTGTGTTTCGCCTTTGGTTTCGTCATTTTTAAAATTTAATTTTCATGAATTATTGAATCAATTTAATGTCGTTGTTGTGCTGATTTTGTTTGGGATTGTTTCATCTGGATCTGAAAACCCTAGCTTTTTATTTGTAGCGGATTGAAGAACGTCAATTCAAACTGTATACTTTTTACTTTGTTAATCTAATGCTTGTTAGTTTGGACATATGGATCAATATAGTTTTATAGAAATTTGCTTACCACTGTCAGTTTACTGTTTTTCTTGTTAGACCACTATGGGGAAGATTTTCTACCAACTCAACCAATTATGTTATATAGTGTATTACACCTCCTTACACTATAGTGTACATGGTACATGGTGCTAAATATTCCGCTTTGAAAAACTTTGATACCATAACAAGAAACCATCTCAAACAAATGCATAAAATAATGGTTTATACCCTAGGATATGTTATATATGAGTATATCAATAATCCAGTGACATACATACTAATTTTGTTCAAGATGATATGTTGTATAGTTGATGACATCAACAAACAAAAACTTTGTCCAAAACAAAATTCAGTGAGGATGTAAAAGTTGTACTCCCTTTTTCTCACTGAATTAGTACAACTTTTCATTTTAGTTCGTCTCAAAGATTTTGCACCTGCTTCATTTTTTGAAAGTCTTATTCTCCTTTCTTTAATTTCATCCATAAAACTTATTTCACTCACCATTTGATCATTTAATTACTCATATCTATTATGCTCTTTTTTTTTCTTATTCCCCAAATCAATTTTTCTTTTTACTAATCTTCATCCAAAAGGCAAGTGAAGTTAATTGAGATGGATAGATTGCTGGTGAGATTGCATCTAAGAGAAATTTGATAAATATTAAGAAAAGTATGAAAAGTTGTAATATTTTATTTTTTTGTGTAATGAATGTAATATTAAAGGAAGAGAGAGATTGAATTGTACGGATGATATTAAAAGAGAATTACATCTGTGAACGAGATCAAAAGATGGTTTGAAATAAGGAAATGATGATGATTGGGACAACCTAAAATAGAAATTGAGACAAATTGATAGGGATGGAGGGAGTATAAGGAAATACCCCTTATGTTCCATTTAAACTGTTACTAATTAAGCATAGTTACATCTAATTAAAGGCCTTAGATTCATTTCTACATGGAGGTAGAGGCTAACCTAATTTTCTAGTTTGAAGATTCATTCATTGACGACTGAAGATACTTTTTGAGTTTTGTCATGTAGACTCCTCTTAATAGGTAAAGGATCTTTCAATCAGAGCCTGAGGAAACATCAAATGTATTTTTCGTTATCAGCTATTAAATTGATTAATAGAATTTTCAGTTGACTTTTATCTTTTGCTTTGTATTAATTTGTAAGAGTGGACTAAAGGTCTTATTTCTCATCAATGATCGGATATCGGATCTGTATACACTTGCTCTTTGGCCCAAGGGTTGTGTTATATTAATTATAGGCATCATTATTCCAAGTCCAAAATAATATCTACTCTTTATTCGTTTCTCTCTGATCCACATGACCCAATCTTTTCTCACTCTTATTTGCTTCCTAACCATGGGCTTTTACAAAACTTTTCATCCACTATTTACTTTAAATAAAATGTTCAAAGATGTACTTAAGATGTGGAACATTTTAATCCATGAAAATAAAGCTGATTATTAGTCTAATATGTTGTTGGCTTTCCCTTATATGTCTCGATTCATCGATTCTTTTATAAAAGGTCATTGAATGAGCATTTTTTTGGTTTAGTTTTACCATTTTTTCTATCGTCAAACACTATTGGTATTTCTCGGAGCTCAACGTTGAGGATGACTGTACTTTGTGTGTCCTTAAATGTTAGCGCCATTTGACCAATGATTGTGAGAGCTTTTTTTAAAAGAAGTAATGCAGACTTTTAAATGTGACGGAGGGAGTATCATTTTTTTAAAGCTCACTCAAGTCTAGGAATAGTTGGCATTATTTTTCTCGAGCAACATGACTTATCTTGCATGTTGAAATGTTTGACATTGTTGAGAGATATATATGATGTCGATAGTCAATACATCATTTCAATTCTTAATCCTCTCTATCTTCATTGCTTACCATGGTCCATGGCTTCACCGTAGATGCAGGCTTATTTTGAATTTGAAGCCACACAGGCTTAGTTTCAGTTTACCCAATTTGCTTGAATGTGCTTATAGGATTGGTCTATACTATGAAGGATCTTTTCCTGAGATGGTATCAACTTTAAAATAATTTTGTTTTGAATAAAACAAGCTTAACTTTCTAGCTACGAAGCACTAGTGTTTGATTATCTTGTTTGTGTGCAGATGTGATTGGCTCAAGTTTTTACCACTTTGTTTTAGAATAAAGTTAGTACTGTACTGCATACATGATGTTCTTGTTCTGTTTAAAATTGGTCATGCTCAAAGTTGAGACAATCAATATTTTTTGAAAGATGATGATTTTGTACCTTTGAAATGTTGCTATTTTTTCTGCAGATTGTTGACAGCACTAACAATGCTGATCTGATCCAAGTTATTTTTACGTTGAAGTTACATTTTCTTTGATAGAAATAAACTCTTCTTCTTTCACTATTTTCATTTGAAATCACAATGTAATTTTTGCAGAATGGTTCAGGTGCTACTGGCTCAAAGTTCCGCCTCCCTTCCTTTGGGTTTGGTCAAAAACAACATGATGCCACTGTTGATGTGCCATTGGAAACCATGAATGTATAGAATTTTTACAGCTTACCTGATTGCTTTTTAGATTAGAGTATGGAGGCTTGTCATTAACCATCTTTCATGGATTTTTCTGCAGAATTCTATTAGAGAAAAAGAAATTGCTGATTGGGAGGCTGACCTCAGAAGGAGAGAGTTGGTTAGTTTTAGCTTTGTTTAAAGATTATTGGACTTATACTCTTGTCACGGTTTAATTGATTATGAAACTGTGATTCTATCCATGAGGGGGCATAATTTAATCTTCTTGTCGTAACTTTCTACTGATCGTATTATTTACAACTTCCTTTGCTGCAGGATATTAAGAAGAGAGAAGATGCTGTTTCTGCAGGTCTGTTGAATTAGATGTGGAAGCCTATATTTGAATGCTTATTCTCATCTTCTTTTTTTTGACTTTGACTTTGACTATGACTGACATGATGCTTTAATAAATCAAAATATATTGTTTTACATTATCATGTGTAGTTTTTTAAATGCAGCTGGTATCCCTACTGACGATAGAAATTGGCCACCTTTCTTTCCAATTATACACCATGACATAGCCAATGAAATACCTGTTCATGCTCAAAAGTTGCAGTATTTGGCATTTGCAAGTTGGTTAGGTATATGTGTTTTCTCCTTTACAATTACTTTGATGTTGGAATGGGTTGAGTCCTTTCTCTTTTTCATTGATGTGATGCTGTATCGTTTCCTCTCTTAGCTTGTTCTGTTGATTTGTATTCTCTATCATGTGATGTGTACATTGCTATATTTTCTAGGTTTTATGAGTTTTAACTTATTGTTTTATGAGAACAGCTGAATATTTTCATTTATATGATTTTAGATTTACGAATCCATGGGGTAGAGGATACTCAATTCCATCTTCAACTATTTTTGCTTTTTAGCCTTCAAAATTTTTCTTTTTTTTTTTGGTTGCTATCATCATTTTTTCATTGGAATGTTCTATGACTATATGATTGATGTTGAAGTGCCTAGAAATTAGAATAGTATTGTGTAGTGAACTACAATAAGCAACACAGTTCATTGTATTTGTATAAGCCTTAAGGACAAAAAAAAACTTCCTGTAGATTTTTGTTACAACATTGTATGCATGAATATGTCACTTTGGTTATTGGCATTTGGTTGGCACTTTGTTTATAATTTATTTGCCTTGGTCTGTTTCATATATGAACATCTTAAATATGCACATCTATTTTGTGAATTAAGACCTCCTTCCTTGTTTCAAGAAGAAAAAACCTCTCTTTTTGCTTTGAATGTAGGTCTCTATTGATGTACTTTATACTTTAGTAGTTCTGCATTGTAGTTCTTCTGTATGTGGTGTAGTTCACTTTCTTTGAGGTATTTGTTATGTAGAGATTAGTGACATGGCACGTCATATCTCTATTTCATGGTAGATTCTGCTTTGAAGATATTATCCAAGACAACTATGAATATGCATCACTAGTTTTCTTCTATTAACACGATGCACTAACTCTTCATTCCTACTTTCAATTACATAATGCCCCTTATATTATTCATTTACCTTGATTTGCTCATAATACTGTCCTAAATGTGCATTTTATGAGGCTAAGCATCTACATGATATGTGATTTGGATAATTTATGTTGCTCTTTACATTATTTTTTGATAGAGTTGACTCTACCAAGGCTATTATGTGTTTTTTGTAGTTCTTGCTGAATTTTCTTATTATTACAAATGAATAAGTGTGTCTATCTTTATTCTGATTTCGTTAACTTTATTGCTGAATTTTTTTAATTGTAGTCAGTGTATTCTAAGAGCTTAAGCCTCAACTTTGTGTTATTGCAGGTATAGTTTTTTGTCTTGTATACAATATAGTTGCAATCATCGTCTGTTGGATTAAGGGAGGAGGTAAAAACCAAATAGCTCCTCTCTGACTCAAGTCAACTGCCTTTTGCCATGTTATATTATACAGAATTCTAACAACATTTTGTTTTGCTCTAGGTGTCAAAATTTTTTTCCTTGCATCGATATATGCTTTACTTGGTGTTCCCCTGTCATATGTTTTGTGGTATCGGCCACTTTATCGCGCAATGAGGTAATTGGACGTGCCTTTTTGGTGAAGCTTTCTTCTTTTCTTTCCGTCTTGTTTGTATGCATGGGGGACTGGAGAAAGGAAACAAATGTATTTTGTGGCGTGGAACTTGAAATTTTCTCGAAGATCAATGCCCTTTAATGCATTGTTACAATCATTTGCTGTATAGCAATACATATATGGGCTTCTACTGATTTTGATACTGTGTCATGTGAAAATCTTGGTTCCCTCTCTTATAAAGGAAGATGGGAAAAGCCACATTTTAGTAGTTTATGATTTAGCGATGGAGTAAGTTTTGATGCTGATTTCTCCATTACACAGAAATTTGTGATGGAACAATTTAACAGTGATTTTAATGCCCATTGTTTTTCTCTTTCAGGACAGATAGTGCCTTCAAATTTGGCTGGTTTTTCTTGTTCTACATGGTAAGTTTTCTCCTAATATAAATGTTTTTGATACTTATTTGTTTGGTTTGGGGGTGTCTAGTGTTTACTGCCATCCTTTTCTTTGTGGTTCCTGATGAAACATCACATTGTCATGCAGCTCCACATTCTTTTTTGTATCTTTGCTGCAATTGCTCCCCCAATTGTGTTTCATGGGCAGTCTTTCACGTAAGTTTCTCACTCTTGTTTGATAATGACTATCAGCAACCTCAAATCTATTTTTTGGTTACAAGGTAAGATGAGGTGAGGTTATTGAGAATTGAATCTAGGTCTCGCATGAGGAATATATTACTTGCCGGCTTGCTGCCACTAGACTCAGCTACCACAAAGCTTGCTTGAAACACTGTAGCTCTGACTAGAGGTGTTCAATGGGCCGGGCTCCCAATTTGAGCCCTTATCCGGCCCTTTTTTGAAGGTTTTTATAAGGGCCGGGCCGAAAACAGTCTCTATTATTATTAAAATGGAGCGGGTTGTAAGAGGGCTTAAAATGGTTTGAAAACGGGCCTTTTTAAATTTAAAATGGGCCGAGACAAAGGGTACTCCGATTAACCTTAAACAATAGCCAAAGAGGTTCACTAGTTCCAGTTCATGTAAGTACTGTACTTGTCTCTTAGACATTAATGATTTATGTTGTGCAATGTAATTGAAATGAATATCATAGTAACTATTGTGCCAATATTGTATTAATACTAACCAGTAATATTGTGCCAATATTTTGTTCCTTTGTTTAGCTTAATCGAGGTTTTTTATTAAAGAAAAGAATATCATATTAAAGGTTAAAGAAATGAATATCAGCCCATTTATTATAGTACTTAAAAAGTTTACTTTAAAAATGGGTTGGGCCGGATTGGGCTGGATTTTAAACCCCAGCCCATTTTTATTTTGCAAGGCCCGGCCCAGCCCAGGCCATGTTCACCTCTAGCTCTGATATTGTTAAGTTTGAAAATAAAAATCCCATAGGTATCATGTCTATGCTATTATAATGTGTATGTGTTGACTGATGTAGCGTTGGGACAATTTTTCCTATATTTTATGGGGGTCCAATACATTATAGGTTAATTTGTTTAATGGTGTTAAAACGTAAAAGTAATGATACTATGGTAGAAGTAAAACTATTGCTTGTATATCTGTCTCGGTAGAGGATACATATATAGCTCAGGTTCTTTACTTACAATTTATGTACAAGAGGAGAAATAAACAAGGGGCAATCGGTAAATACGTAGTAAGGGAAAATTAGTGATTGTATAGATGCTGTCCTTTATTTATATATACAGAAGAGGAATAGATCAGGAGGATGGGAATTAAGTAGGAAATCATTTTAAGGACTAAGGAGTGCCTCTGGGCTATATCAGATACCATATCTATTATGCGGAAGGGTCTATATGACAACGTAACCTGGCTATTTCTTTTTACCCCTTTTTAACGGTATGAATTATAGTAGAATCAACCTGTTAGAAGGGTACCCAATAGTTTAAAGCAATATGCATGGACAAATAGTAAATGAAAATGATGGTGACGAGCATTCTTGACTGAAGAAACTCCTCGTAATATTTCATTCTGTTTACATTCTCTTTGTTATCTTCAGTGGCATCTATGTCATTAATGTAAGAAGTGCAATCTTTTGTGTTTTTTTTTTTTTTTTTTTTTCATTTGGGGAGAATCCTTTCGTACCAGGTTCATATGTAAGTGTTGTTATTTTACCTTTTCCTTGGAATGGAGTTGTGTCTGATCTATATTTTTGGAATTTGTAGGGGCATTCTTGCAGCAATTGATGTGTTTCCTCATAGTGTTCTAGTTGGGGTAAGTCTTTTAGATGGTAATATCTTTAGTTTAACAAGCTTTAAATTTATAAGCAAATCGTTTTTCAATGATAGTACACTCATTGAATAAAAATTCATTGCTTTTATTTATGCTATCTCCTTTGGTGTGCTGAGTTCATTTGATCTGAAATGTTATGTTAGTCATAAGTTAGTTCCGCAATGTATTTTTTGGTTTAATATTGAATTGAGTATTCAGTATTGTTTTTCCATATCCCTAATGTTTTCATTATTTTGATATAAGATGGACTGATAAGGCAATCACTTTGATAACTCTATGCTCTAGGAATTATAGATTTTATGTGATTCTATTCTTTTTTGGTCTGTTTAATGGTTGTTGGTTGGTCATTGACCACCTGGTAAGTTGGCCTTTTAAGATGGACTGATAAGGTAAAAGATAGTTGTTGGTTTATTAGAAAAAGTGGATCATTAAACCAAAAACCAATGAAAATGCTACTCATAGTAGCTTTTTGGGTTTGGCTTAAAACATAAAAACCATTTACTAAACACTTTTTGGGGTGTTTAACCAGCACAAAATCCAAAGCCCCCCAAAAACCTAAGCAAAAGGCCATTCACCAAACACACCCTTTGTGAAGTAAGTGTTCTACTTTAAATCAGAAGGTGTGATGTACATTCTTTAGAGTTTGTTGCATCTTCTGGTGCTGTCAAATGTTTGCTATTTTTGTAGCCTCTGTTCCTGTTTTTTTTTATTTATCTCTGTATTAACAGCCTAAAACTGAATCTGTTTCATTCTGTTGTGCATACAGGTCTTCTACTTGGTTGGATTTGCCTTCTTTTGCTTGGAATCACTCCTGAGCTTGTGGGTTCTTCAGGTGAGAGTGACAGTGCTTGCTTTTGTTTATTCTTGAGTTGATGTTCAAGTCTTGAAAAGACCCACTAATTTCATATATGGCCATTGCGATTTGTGAGTGTACAAGATTCAACGAAACATGCAGTTGACCCCTTTTTTCTGTTTTGGTGGGCTAAAAATTATGGTCAGTTCACAGTAAAAAGACCCCAATGATTTTCGTGTCATCATTTCTGCCTTCAGCAAAAAATTTATAGTCAGGTGACCAATACTGTAGGAAAAAATTATAATCGAAAGACCGATACACGAGTAAAAAATTATTGTCAGATGACCGACAATAGCAAAAGAATAGTTCATATATTATACATTATTAAAGGGGTCGGGTTAAAAATAGAATAGGTCGTGTTTGGATCGGGAGGCCGGGCCTCCCTTGCCCACCATGTAGCTTTTCGTCCATGCACCTAATAGAGTAAGATATATGGAATTGTGGATACTTGTCAAAGTAGATGTAGAATGGGCAAATTTGGTCCAAAGAATGATCAGATGTTTCACAAAGACAATTTTAGTCTTCCTATGCATATCTCTTTATTGTATATGAAATAAACTTGTATTTTGTTTAGATGTGAGCATTTTGAGAAAGGATGAGGTTGGGGGAGTTTGAAAGTTTTTTTTTCCGGATAATGGATAGGAATGGGGAAGGAAATTTGCATAAAAGAGACAAATTTTACCTTTCCCTTTTATTAAATCAACCTTCCGTTGTCACGAATTTGAAGGAAATATCAATTAATGCACTCTGCTGGTGTGCTTCCTGCTCATTAGGACTGAAAAGAATGAAGAGTGATAAGGTTTGTGTATAGATATGATTGCTTGCGATAAGCAAGCAGAGGATATACCCATTCTTAGCTGATCCATTTTGTACGCTTGTTCCAATGCGGCAGTTGCAATGTTAATGCTCAGCGTTTCCTTACACCTCGTTCTCTCCATGATTGTTGACATAGAGTGTGCTCACTATCACATTATGCACCAACTCCTGGCGAATCGCAAATCAAGGAAGTGAATTATGGTCGATTTTGGGCTATTTTAGGGTCATTTTGAGCGAATTGTGAAATCCAAAAAGCGAATTAACCGACGAAATATGTAACACTCAGTGTGCCTGTGTGCTGTGTATTAATAGTATGTCTTGGGTCAAGATAAAATGGCGCTACTAGGAAAAGTAGATTGCATGAATCATCTGTTTGACAGATGGAACATGCATTCAGTTCGCAACACAGACACTACATTGAACCCAATGCTGCCACATTATTGCTACCTCCTAGGTGGGTTAGAAAGGGGGCATTGAATGTATCGACTATGGAGCCTTACCCATATAAGGAGGCAATTTACTCTAGTCCATCTAAGTCCATGATTTAATGAGCCATTTCATTCTAATCCATGATAATTTAATATCGAAGAATTAGCTTTGATGTACTTTTGATTATGCATTCATTTCATGGTGTGCCATTGCGGTAATATTATCTTGATTAGCTTTGACCAATCACCGAATAGAGTGGAGGAATTATTAGCAACTATTCAAGTTTGGTTTTAATGGAATTCCGAAGTCAAATAAATTTCTTATCTTTAAGCTGTTTACTGCCGTTAAGTTGTCTTTGGATCTGGGAGATATGAGAAACCGCCTCTTTGGAATGGCAGGGCTAAGGCTAGAAGTGCCTATCCGCATTTTGTTCAAGAGAGCTATAAACATTTGACAGCCTTTGTCTCACTGTACATGCGTTTTGTAGAGGCATTTAGAATTGGGGATAGTGGTGGTTTTTGCTAGTCGAACTGAATTTTATATCTTTTTGCAAACTCCGTAAAAATCCAAAAGTTGTAATTTGCTGCAATAAACCTTGATCTATTCATCTTATCTGTGGATATGCCGCAGTGCTAGAAATCCCAAGGTCTCATTTGTTTCTGCGCTTTGTATCATTATTAGTACTCAAATATGTCTAACAAGTGAAGCTAATGAAGAATTTCTAAAGACCTATGCGTCAACATTTTCCTAATCTTTTGTTTGTGATTTTTGCAGAAAATTTACATGTATTTCCGGGGGCACAAGTAGGATTCATACATAAGATCTTCATTTGGTTTGAATTATAATCTCTCTTTCCCATCCAAACCCACATAAGAGAGCTCTGTTTTTTACGGCATGCTATTCTAATAGGAAAACTTTAGTTTTAGTTTGTGCATACCATGTAAAAATGTGAGACCTCTGTTTATCATTCATTTTGCTTTTTGTAGTGTTTTTTCTATCTCCTTAAGGATTCTCATTTTTCGTTTGTAAAATGAGACAGAAAGAACTCATGGTGATTTGAGTGTGCACAAAATACTTGGTTTTGCAGCCTTTAAATGATAATTTTATTTTGTCACTAGTTTTGATGTGTTAGTTCTAATGCATCAGAGACAAATTTCTGCTCGACAGTCAATCATTAAACTATGGCCATATGCCAGTAGTTGAGATGATTGCACGAAATGTAGCGGGGACCTGTAAAAACATAAACAGCTAGTGCGTGTGGTTTTCTGGCCAAGCAGCAGTGCAGGGAATTACGGGTATGGATCTTCGTGATGTTCTTTTGTTGACCCTTCGAGTCTGAAACTTTACTGTTCTTACAAAAGACGTGGTGACATGTTGGGGGAAGATCATGGTCCTAGCAATGTGAGAGTCATAAGAAAGAGATGTAACATGTAATGGTGAGGGAGTGGAATCTATTACATCCTATTAGAGCAGCAATTTGTTGAAGAAGACTATGAAATCAAGCTTTAGGAAAGGAGCAACTTAAATTAAAAAACCTGATTCAAAACATGAATGAGAACATCGATTAGATGAACAAAGAAGCTAAGTGGGATCAAGGAAAAAGGAAGGTTTGCCCAATCAAGAGAGATGATGGAGGCAACAACGACGCACAAGGTTTACCCAAGGATTTTTTTAGCTATGGGTGTGTTTGGTATAACAATGTAAGTTATTATTAGAAAATTTAAAACAAATAATAAAAAAATATAAAAAATTTACATAATAGTCAAAGTTTTAAAATATTTCCCAAGATAAGCAGTTTTTTCCTAAAGTAGAGGTTCGGCTTATTCGTTAGTAAAAACGAACACAAAAGCTTGGTCAAAAAAATTTAAGGTTTTTGTTCGCTATTATTAATAGCTAACAATGATTTTGACCCTTTTTAATCAAATTTTCATTCCAAATTCCACCATTAAACACTAAAAAAAAAGCTTCAACTAACTGTTTGCTGTTACTAACAGCGAACAAAGAAGTTTGGTCAAAAAGGGTCAAATCTTTGTTCGCTGTTAGTAACAGCGAACAAAGACCTTGACATTTTTTGACCAAGCTTCTCTGTTAACAAGTTAAATCTTTGCTTTGGGAAAAAACCGCTTATTTTGGGAAATATTTTAAAACTTTGACTATTATGTAAATTTTTTATAGTTTTTTCTTATTCATTTTAAATTTTCTTATTATTAGTGGTTTAAGGAGGCTAAGACACTACTCCATAGTAATACAATTGTTTTCATCTTGTTAGTTGTTACAACTAGTAGGGATCCAAACTCAAAAGTATATGATGGCCAAAACGATTCTAAGATAGTAAGAACTACTATAATCGATGCTTCTATTGAATTGTATTACTTTAAGCAACTATATATCTAATAAGTGTGATCGACATAGCAGTTTAAGTAGTTCTTTGATAGTTTAATAAGGCTAAACCTCTACTTTTAAAAAGTGCTTATTTTGTAAAAAGTACTAGTTTAAGTAATGATTAATAGTGAAAATAATTGTTTTCAAAACGTTACAACTTGTAACGTGTAATGTTTCAAAATCAAAAGTAACTATATGTCTAATATTGTCTCTACATTTTTCTCTATTAATATAATCAAACAACAAACGTTACTAATAACTTTTATATTTACAATTGTGTAATCACAACTGGCTATAATTACTAGTTAGATCCTAACAATTACTTACACAGCTACATTTCACCGAACAATTAGCGGTGAATCCAAAATTCTAAGTGTGAGATCCTATAATAAAAATCAAAGTGACTATAAATTTTTACCTAACATATTTAATGGAGTGTCTAAATTCTAAGTGTGAGATCCTATAATAAAAATCAAAGTGACTATAAATTTTTACCTAACATATTTAATGGAGTGTCTATTTAATTTCTTAAACGCCTAAACAAATTGTAATATATGTTGGGATATTGACACTCTCAAGCCCATATCGGTACGCCACTTGGTTACATTTAATAGGAAGTTAAGCAACATAGAACTACAAATAATTAGACAGCTATTGTTTGTTTGATTCGTCTTGATGTAAAAATTATTAATTTTAAATTTTTATAATTTTTATTGTATATAATCAGAGATATTAAATATTAAATTAGTGCATTAAACCGCTTGAAAAAGCAAATGTTGTAAGTATTTTAGAACGGAGGAGTATAGATGTAAAAAATTTAAACAAATAGAAGGAAGTAACGGGGGAGATTGGAGAAGTTAAGGAAATTTATCACCGCCGTAAACAAATATTTTGGGGTTTGGACGATTACTTAGAAAGTGTAGTCGCCCCCATAAACCCTAAAAATCTCCTTCCTTCTCTACTTCTTTTTCAACATCTCCTGAACTCCTTGAATTTTGGCATCATAATCAGTTATCAGACATGGGTCGCAAAATCAAGGACGTTATGAGTTCTGGTGACGGAGATAGAAAAATCAAGCGAAAGAGAAAGCTTGAAGAAGCTGAAGAAGGACTAACAAATGCTCAAATTAATGGCAATTTAGGAGAAAATCATGAAGTTTCAGTTTCAAAGAAGGAAGAAAAGAAGAGAAAGAAGAAGAATAAGAAAAAGGAAAATGGGTTTGAAGAGGGCGATAACCAATTGGGTTCAGAGTGTGAAGGAGAGAAAAAAACGAAGAATGGGTCAGAATTAGGTGAAGAAAGTGGCAAGAAGAAGGAGAAAAAGAAGAAGACGGAGAAAGATGGGGGCTTTATTAATGGAGATGAAAAGAAAGAGGGTGAAGAAGAGAAGAAGAGTTATGGAGGTGTGGTGGTTTCTGGGAAGAATTCAAGTGATTCAAAGTATTCACCTTTGAATTCATTTGCTGATGTTAAAGTTTCTGCAAATGTGATTGAATGTTGTAAAGATTTTGATAAACCTTCTCCTATTCAATCTCATTCCTGGCCTTTTTTATTGGATGGCCGTGATTTTATTGGGATTGCCCAAACCGGGTCAGGTATATACTTTTCTATACTCTTGTTTGATTTTTGAATTTGTGCTTATTCCATGAAGTCGGTGGTTGAAATTATTGAATGCATTTAGTTTGTAGGATATCCTTGCAAATTATCACATGAGCTACTTCATCATGAACATTTATGCCATGTTTGGACTTTGGAGTAGAAGGAAGGGGAGGGAAATGAATGGACAATAATTCCTTCATTTAGATAACAGGAGAGGGAAATGAAGGGGAATAATTCTTTACATTTGTACAAGATAAATTCTTCTTACATTAGAAAGATTTGGGAGGAAAACGAAATGTAATCAAAACACATTCTCAATATATCACTTATGCATATTTTGGCATTTCCCTATTTTACTCCAAAAAAAGTACATGTAAAGCCGGGGTGGAACAAACATAATCAAGACTATGTATGCTTTTATTGTTTGAGGCCCCTATTGTTTCATATCAAAACCTTCTAATGCCTTTTCTATCTCAGTTTACTTGAGTTATATCATTTAATATTTGACGCCTCTATTTCTAGGGCTTTGTCGGTTGGGCATGCTTAGAACCTCCATTGTGTAGAGCTTTTAAATAGAAGTATTTGTGTCTGATTCTTGTAATAATAATTGGGCAAATTTGGTATGTTAACCGTTAATTATAACTTCATGTGTCAGGTTGGTTAATAAAAAGTTTGATGTTGATATTGTGATCAGGTAAGACTTTAGCATTTGGAATTCCAGCAATGATGCATGTTTTGGGCAAAAGAAAAGGTGATATGTCTAGAAGGAAGAATCCAATTTGCCTTATTTTGTCACCTACAAGGGAGCTTGCGCAACAAGTATGTAGTTTTCATTTGAATGAATGTAGGTTATTTTCTGGTAAGGAATTATGCCATGGTCGCTTATTAGACCTATTGTTTTTGTTGTAGATTGCTGATGTTCTTTGCAATGCTGGGAAGTCCTGTGGTATAAAATCTGCTTGTTTCTATGGAGGAACCTCAAAAGGACCTCAGTTGGAGGCTTTGAGGTCTGGTGTTGTAAGTTTTTTTTGCTTATTCTTTCCCCTCCCTAATTTTCAAAGGTTCTAGAGTCAAAGTTATCAGATTTTTTGTTTTTGGCTATGTTCTGGTGTTATTCTTGTAGACAATTGATATTAAATAGTTTCAATTAATACTCTGAGAACTAGTGGTTGTATCTTGGAAGGGGAGCTCAAATCCTTGTAGACGGGGTTACACATGTGAAAAAAATAAAAATTGCATATGGATTATTTTAGTATATATGAAAAAGAACAGGAAACAGACTATGAGCTCACAGGCGGCTTCTATGATATTACAGAGAATTAACGCATATAAAATTTCACCTTACGGTGAATTGATTGTGGGCTTTTGCTGCTATAAGCCTTTTTGCTGTCTTTTTTGGTGCTTAAATGTAGGTCTTGCTCCGTTCTTGGTGCTTTCTTGCATCCCTCATGTTATCAGTGATCATGTATTCATATATGTTATTTTTATTCTTTCTAGTGATCTTTTTTATATCCCATTACAACATTTTATCTTGCTCAAGGGTCGTCTCTATTTGATTGTGATGTTTACTATTACCTTCTAAGACTTGGAGCATTTTCATGTATTTCTTGGACTGAACATGCTTACATTTGAAGTATTTTAACCATCCATTTATTGCAACTCCAGGACATTGTCATTGCAACTCCAGGACGTTTGAAGGACTTGATTGAAATGGGTAAATGCTGTCTGAAAGAAGCATCATATGTGGTAAGCATAAATCAGCTCCTCTTTCAAAGTAAATGTGACATTTTTTGCCCTTGCGGCCTATAATACGATTTTTTTACACCTTTACGAATAATATCCATTTGATAAACTGGAAAACTTGTACAATTCAACTGATGCAATATGATGTGGCTTTATTTTTGCACAATGATTAAGGAATAATAGGACATATATTACTCTGAGTTTTGTTGGCTGTTGTTAGATAGATCTGATAACTTAGGAAATTCTCCATGGTGGTTGCAAGAAAACTAGAAAAGATAGTAGCACTAGAAGTTGATGTCTATAACTCTTTTCTTGTATCTTTCTACTAGTTGGTGGATGTGTTTGATGTGTAAGGTGATATGAGCTTAAAGAGAATTCAAATTTGAAGATGTATAGCAGCATCAATATGATATCCTGATTTGCTTGTCAAAAGTTTCTTGCCGATGTTGTATATAATCACTAGCCAGCCATGTCAGTGCCTAAACTGCGGTTATAGCATGTCTTGCGTATCTTTAATGCGCAGCTCTTTCTTCTAGCACCTTTTTTAGATATAAACCGTGACTTAAATTTTGAAATGCAGCTTAATGGAAGGATCACAATAGGATGTACTTCATGCAACACAATAGTATCTAATAATGTGAGAGCCTTTTAGGAAAAATATTGCATCCTTTAAATGATTGAGAAAGTTTTAACAAAATTCAGCTCTGGAGATCTTTTGCGGTCAACTTTGCTGTTTGACACTACTCTTCTCATCAATGTTTTTTTTTACATCCAATTCACTTCTCATTCTTTTGTTGTCTACTGATTTAAACAATTTGCTTTTAAGCATCATTTAGTCTAGAAGAGACAAATCTTAATGTAGATTTTTTTTTTAGTGTCTGCTTTGAGGACCATAGTTATTGTTTTCTTTTGTATTCTTTAAGTATTTGTTTGGCTTGAGTGCTTAATAGTGTCCCTTGGTGTTCAACTCAAATAATAGTTTTGTGGCAACAAAAATCAATGCTAGTCATTGAAGACAGTGTGCTTTTATGTTAGGAGTATGCATCTTGTAATACATCTTTCTCTTCTTTCTTTGGGTTAGTACTTTGTTTCCTGAATTATTTCCTACTAATACGTCTATACTATGTGCAAGTTAGTTTTTCTATTTAATGCCTCCATTTCGTAGAAGCAGGTCTTATTAATTTGTGTTTGATCTAATTGTTTGACTTTTTGTTTCTCTCTTTCAGGTTTTGGATGAAGCGGATCGTATGCTTGATATGGGATTTGAGCAAGATGTTCGTTCTATATTGAGTCAGACATGCTCTGGTATGTCATGGTGTCATTTGGTTTATCCTTTGCCTCAAACTATATATACTGTTTCATTAATAAATAGCCATGCACTCCCTTTCCATGAAAATGGGCGAGAATGCCTGCATACTTAATTTATTGTCCATATTTGTTCTAGAATCTAGAACCCTGCAAAAGATGAGGGAGAAATAAAAAGAATAAAAGAAAAAAAAAAACTAAAGCAAAGGATTGGAATGCTGAAGCACTATGAAACTAAAGTAAACAATCCGGTTGCATAAGTTGACTTATTTGTATAAAGTCATTCACTTTGACCTTATTATTGACAAAGGGATCATCGACCTGTGTCCATCGGTATTTGCAAAACATTACTTTTCAGGATTCAGTCGTATTCACATCCCTTCATTTATACTGTTTACCGATATTCCATGAATTTATATACTCTTTGGAAAATTTACTCTACCAAAGTCGTTATTTCTTTGGTGAAAGAACAGTTATCCCACTCCCCTTCTTTTTTGTTCTTCTCATGATGATTTGGTTTCTAATCTTCCTATTTTCCGTTCAATGAATTGTCTTAGTTCGGCAAATGGTGATGTTTAGTGCTACTTGGCCTATAGAGGTTCATCAACTGGCCCAAGAATTCATGGACCCGAACCCTATCAAGGTATGAACATTTTAACTTGATATTTAGTTTGTCATATCTGTGTCTTGACTTATGAATACATTGCTAACATGTTTGCTGCAATCTAGGTTGTGGTCGGTTCTGAAGATTTGGCTGCTAATCACGACGTCATGCAGATAGTAGAGGTATGGCTAAGTATTCTATTAGATCAGACAATTTAAGCCCCTTTGCAATCAGTTTTTGATTTTGCCTGCCTTTAGGTCTTGGAAGAGAGAACACGTGATAACCGCCTTGTCGCTCTGCTTGAGAAATACCATCAGTCGCAAAGGTACTTGTTTCATGTTTGGATTTCACAATTCTGCTCTCAATTAGCTTTTACCTGCTTATCTGGTGAATCTGTGAGGGAAGTTGAAATGAAATTCAAGATGGTGGATTTATATAGTAAGAAAAGTAATTGATGGGATAAGCAGGTCATTGACTAATTGTATCATAAAATCAATGTCTTTCACAAGTGGAATGAACTAAGATTGCAATTTTTGTAGAAAAAGATGAAAATGAAGTCAGATATGCTGATTAGGAAAATGTTGGTGAAAGAGTAAAAATGGTTGCAAGCTTTTAAGGGGACTGTACCGTGTACCATCCCGAAAGAGTTGTGAATATTCATTACAATATTTCTGATGAATTTTTTTGTTCCCCTTCTGTATTTATAGGTTCCATCCAGCGCTTTACAAAATGGGTTTTTGACAAAATAAAATCCAAGATATTCCAATTTAAATTTCTGTCGTTCTCTATTATGACCATGTGTTGTGTAATCATTGGCTATTGTATTCTAGTATCATTTCCTTGGTAGTATTGTGTACAGTAACCCTGGTAGCATCATTTCCTTGGTAGTATTACTAATTATGTTATTTGTACACTTTCTTGCTTACATCATATGCTCTTGTTGAGAAATGTTTTTATGTTTTCTTGTGCAGGAATAGAGTTATAGTGTTTGTCTTGTATCAGAAGGAAGGAGATCGCGTAGAGAGAATGCTGCAAGGAAGGTGATAGCTTTAAACTCATTATTTTATTTACTGTATAGTTGTCCTACTTGGTGTGCCCGAAAGGCTTAAACTATTCATTTTGTGCTGCAAGGGGATGGAAAGCTGTCGCTATACATGCTGGTAAACCGCAACATACACGGACAAAGTCACTGGCCTTGTTCAAGAGTGGAACATGTCCTCTATTGGTATGATCTTTATCTATGTGATTGGTATACTCTACTCTTTTTAGTTGTGGAAAATCTAAACGTTCTTATTTTTGTAAGAGTTCTTTGGCTAGGAACTGGAAGTATTTGTATTTTCTTTTATTCTTTGCGGAAAGCTTGCAACTATCTCGTGGCCTGAACACCATAACCTCCCAAATACGAATGATAGATGCTAGAGAGAAAAACGTTTCAGCCCGTCTTGTATGAGACCTTCTCAGTGTGAGACGACCTCAAAACAAGAAGCCCATAAGCTTAAAATTTCTATTATTGGGCTATTTAACCCAAGTATGAGGCATGTCTCACGGTGAGGCCGTCTCATACAAGAATATGTGAAAACGTTTTGCTCGCTATATTTTCGTCTATATTCCATTAGTATGGAAATTTGGCTAGTAGTTTCATTTTGGGCAGCTGCATTTACAGATAGCAACTGATGTGGCTGCTCGAGGACTGGATATTCCAGATGTTGAGGTAGTTATCAACTACAGTTTCCCACTCACTACCGAAGATTATGTTCATAGGATTGGAAGAACTGGACGAGCGGGTAAAAAAGGTGTCGCTCACACCTTTTTTACTAAAGAGAACAAGGTGAGATTTGCTTCTAAAAATGTTTATGCTATCTACTTTCAATTTTTTCTTCCTCTAGTAATGAGTACGCAAACTTGTAGGGTCTTGCTGGGGAGCTGGTGAATGTTCTTCGAGAAGCTGATCAGCATATTCCGCCTGATCTTGTAAAATTCGGCACACACGTAAAAAAGAAGGTAAGCATCTCTAAATGCCCTTCCTTTACTTCTGTTTGTTTTTCCCGCTCTGATTGTCCAAGCTCATTTTGACCGTCCAAGCTCATTTTGACCTTTTTCACTTGCAGGAGTCCAAGCTCTACGGTGCTCATTTTAGAGAGATCACTGCTGATGCTCCTAAGGCTACAAAGATAAAGTTTGCCGACTCCGACGATGAATGATTCTGAAGACAACCAAGTTTTTGATTTGGGTTTATCCTTGTTATACGATATACGATAACGAGACTCGATCAAATTGTTTATCAAGCACCAGTAGTCGCCCGGCTCTTGCATCATAAAGTAAATGATGTTCAACTATAAAGTTCTGAGAATCGGCTATGAAGCTCCACGCGTTTGTCGCCATTACATTCATTTGCGTGAAGCTTGGAGGTCTTCAGCAACTTGCTAGAAGGTATAGGCTTAAAGTACCGAATCATCGACCTCGGTTGGGGTTCGCTAAACATAATTAAATCTTTAATAATGTTTTTCTTAGGGTATATACTTTTGAAATCTCTATTTGTGATTCTTTTTATTTTGCTATGCTGAGCTCAATTTTGTATCACAAGAAAAGGTGTCCACATTAGAGTTATGGTCATTAGCTAATGTTCAACTTTCTAAATCTATTTATATTTGTATTCGAAGTGAATGTGTAGACAATTCAAGATATCGACTACATTAGTGTCTAGGATCTTGTTTATATATATTTGGATTTATTTTTAGCAAATAAATCTTTTAGATGCGTTTATTTAAAAATGAACAATATATAGGTTAGTTTTATATTTAGCGGGTCAAGTAAAAATTGGTTTATTATTGGCTATTTTCCCAACGTAATAATCAAAATATTCATCTCATCCACACATTTCTTCTACTATTTATCACACAGTCGTTATTAGTTTGTTAAAGCTTGTATTTTGCTTCAATGTACATATGACATTACTTTTACAAAAGCAATCAGCTACTAAATTTGCACATAAAGTCCTAAACCTATCCCAACAATAACATTACTTTTACAGTGTCGTTTCTGATAATTTTTGAGTCCTAGGCGATAAGTAAAAAAATGTACTCTTAATCGTGCGTTTAACTAAGAATTATAATACTGCAAGTTCGATTCATGCTAGATGTTATGCAAATACTAATTTAATTATAAGGATTAACTCAATATGAACCACTTTATAAACTGGACTTTAAATTGTTGCACCTCAAAACTACCCTCAGAAACGGCCCGTATATAAAAAAAAAAAGGCAACACGTGCCCTCGTGGTACCATACACCACAGCCCCTATTGGGTTGCGTGCTATATCCCCTCGTGATGATATCAATGATACAAGTTGGAGCATCCACTTGTAATTTGCTATATTATGGAGTATTTATTAATTTTTCAAATATTATTATTGAAAATGAATAAGAGAAAAGATAAATAAATCAAGTTAGTGCAGAAGTATATGTATATGGATGAGATACACATAATTATTTGTATTTGTATTTGGAATAAGAAAAAAGGGGATTTATGTTCATATGAAAATTAAAACAAATTGAGAATTTTTAATTGACATAATAATTAAATGCTTTAACTTCTATACATAAGATAGAGATTTGATTCTTATTACCAATCAGAATGATTTATTTTTGCTCGTACTATAGAAAATTTGCAAGCTTTATTTCATCATAAAATTCAAAACTAAATTAATTACGATAAATCCTTATATGTATATATATATATATATATATTAAAAAAAATATTTTTAGAAAGAAACTTGAAACATTTTGATACACTAGTATAATGAGAATTTGACAACGAATTTAAGAATTTTCATATGAATATAAAAAAATATTACGTCAGTAAATTTGATACAAGTTTTACTTTCGTGTGTTTTACTAAATTTGACATTTTTTTTCTTTGATGATATCCATTCTAATTTATTCTCTCCGTCGCTCTCATATAGTATTATTTTTTATTTTGGGTTGTTTTTAATTTGCATTATTTTTATTTTTAGTCAATAACTCATTACTGTCTTTTAATATTATCCATGTATTTTAACTCTTTTTAATTTTATCCACATAATTCATTCTCACTCTTCACTTATTACCAAAATATCCCCTTTCCTTAAAAAACACTAAATTTCTCTTTACTATTATCTTAAAAGTACTGAAAAAGTAAATATCTTAAAGGGACTAGCTAGATATTTATTATTTGCTGTTCTAAAAAAAAAAGAATAAAAAATCACAATACCAAATTAACGCACATCAGCACATGCATAATAGCTAGGCACTAGTAGTAGTAATAGGAGTACCACACAAAGGGCAATGGCCCCTCATCGTACCATACACTATCATACAAGTTGGAGCATTCAATTGAGTATTCATCCATAACATCCAAGGCTCCAAATGATGTAGACAACAAACAAACCTAGGAGTAAATGATAAATTCCTTAGGACCCATACACTTTGAAACATATTAGATTTATTTAATTTTAATTAAAAAATATATTCCTAACTAGTTTCATTATACTTTTAACTGAGTATGAAATTTTTTTGAACTACATATCATTATCAGTTGTAAATATTTTTAAACAGAGGTAATAATTTGAGATTATGATGATATATAAGAATTAATAAATTTGAATAGTTAGCTTAAATAGAAGTTACTAAGAAGAATTTGCATACTTCATTAATATTTTTGATCTAAGTAAGTTTAACAAAAATTTACAAGTTAACAAATTAAAATATTGATTAATATGTTTCTTTATGAGTTAATATTTACAAATAAGGTTAACCGTATTAGTATATGTTGATCTAATAATGAAAGACTTTCTCTTTTACCTTACAGAAAGATCAATGCTACTTTGGTTCATTCTCTTCTAGCATATGGGAGATTCACCTTACCCTAAAATTAAAAGTGTTAACTATTTACAATCTTAATCTCTGTATTCCACAGTTCGTATAGTTTGTTTTAGAAAAAATAGTTTGTGATAAGACCTAATTATTTCAATTAAATTAAGATAATAGTTTTTTTTTTTTTTTTAAAAATTAACATTAATAATCCAACTAATTATTCACATGCTAAAATTAAACTCACCTTTTCATTATTCATGAATAATCTCACCTATTTCATGTTCATCTGATTAATAAGTTGGATTATTATTTTCAATAGATGATTAATTAGTTAAATTCAGTTCAAGTCTAAATAAATTCCACATGATTTAAAAAATCCTTCCAAATCTTATAAATTAAATAGATCTAATATTTTAATGCAATACTATCAAGATTCCCTAAGTGAGCCCTACCATCTTATTAATTAATTAATTTATTTATAGCCTATAAATATGAGAAAAAAAATAGAAAAGAAAATTAAAAAATAGAAAATAAAAAAAATGGTGATTAGTAGCGCAAGTACGGAAACCTCAAACCAATGTTTATCATCAACCTTTGCTTCTCGCTATGTTCGCACTTCACTCCCCAGGCATGACTATCGTCTCTATTTATCTTTTGTTATTTTTATTTATCATCAAGTATTTTTTTAATAATTACTCTAAATTAATTAGTTCTGCATTTGATACTTGTAAAATAGATAGTATATATATGACTTAAATTATCAATATAAATAAATTAAAAATCTGATTTTATTTCGGTTGAAAGAATATTAATTTTTAAAAATGATTCGGGTTCAAATCGTACCTAGCCTCTCCTCCTCTTCCTTTTGGTCTACCTGTAATAAAAAAATTATTAATTTAAATTAATGTCTTTAAAAACAAATATTTTATATAAATTTATCTTGATTTGACTTTTAAGATATTATTTTATTTATTTATGAAATAAGTCTTATAAAAGGTATTAATTAGCCTAGTCCGATCTGATTCGGATATTCTTTCTAATCTAACCTTATTTTGTTTAATTGATAATTTTTTAGTTTGATTTAAATGAAACTTTCTAGTTTTGGTCTTTTGCTAAAACTTTTTAGTTTTTTTAGAAGTGTTGTATTTTATTTTACTAATTGCTAAATGGTTTTCCCATAAAATAAGGAATTAGTTAGTAAAAATATTTTATATTGATTTTAATTGTGTGTGGAAAATATATAAAGAATAAAATAAAATAAAAATAAATATATAAAGGTGAATGCGTTTTTTGTGGATTATGTATTTTATATTGATTTTAACTGTAAGTGGAAATATGCAGCCACAAGAATACTCATAGTATTGAGATTTTATAAATTAAAAAAAAAAAAAAAAAAGATGAGGGCAATTTTATCCAACACATAAAAACGCAAGAGTTACTTAAATATAACCAAAATTATGAGATGAAAATTAAATTGTTGAGAATGATAAATGAAAACATCATTTATAAACAAAAAGAATAATAATTTTTTTGCTTTGTTTTCCTAATTAAATTAGATAATTTATTTTGTAATTTCAATTTTAAATAATTTTTAATTTTTCAATATGATCTTATTGTATTTTACCAAAATAAATCACATAGAAAGAGTTTTTTGTCCGATAAGATTTGACAAGGTCTAGTTTCATTTGATACACATGAAAATTTGTTATTTAATTTTAATGATTTTGTCATTTGTCAAAATCTTAAAAAACTATTGAAGTAGGTATCACGATGTATCATCTTTAACCCACCTTTTATTAAAAGTGCGTATAATATATAACAATGAATTGAGTTGGATATTAATGGGGTTGAAAAAATAGTTTATTGGATAATTTATAAACAACGAAATAAAATTCCAGTGATAACATAATTGTCCAATATATAAAGTGTTGTAATTATTTCTTTTTAAATTTATTTGAGGAAGGCATTTAAATATTTTTTAATGTTTGTAACAAAAAGTGATTGTTGACTTATGATTAATATGATGTAGTTTGTTGTTCTTAAAATATTAATAAATTTATTCCTGTATGCATGAATGAATAATTAAAGGTATAAGATGCCAGAAAATTCAATACCAAAGGATGCAGCTTACCAGATAATAAGCGATGAACTTATGTTAGATGGGAACCCAAGGTTGAATCTTGCTTCATTTGTGACTACTTGGATGGAACGTGAGTGTGATCAGTTAATGTTGGCTTCCATTAACAAAAATTATGTCGATATGGATGAATACCCTGTAACCACCGAGCTTCAGGTCATCCTAAATCTCCTATTTTTTTTTATTTTTTTTTTTAAAAATAAATGTTTTGAATTTGACTAGTGTTAGTGTACTATAAAAATTGCCCTTTTGGTAATTGGCGCGAAAATTAAGAAAATATAATTTAAATTTAGTAGTATTAAAAGATAAGTTAAATGCGTAGATGAGAATTTAAGGAGTTTGGCTTATAGCCAAATTTTACAAAACTATATATCGCTTCCTCTTTTGCCCTATGAATATTGTTTTATTGATAATTGGTAGGAAATTAAGAAAAATATTGTAAGTGTGCAGAACCGTTGCGTTAATATGATAGCTCACCTATTTAATGCTCCAATCGGAGAAGAAGAAGCAGCGGTTGGCGTAGGCACCGTAGGGTCGTCGGAGGCAATCATGTTAGCAGGTTTAGCATTCAAGAGAAAATGGCAGCAAAAGCGTAGGGCAGAAGGTAAACCTTGTGACAAACCTAATATAGTCACAGGTGCAAATGTGCAGGTACGCTTAAGGGCCTCTAAATATGCGCAAATATTTTTTTATTGATGCAACTCACGACTTAAGTTGAAGTTTATGAATGCTTTTTGGCAAATTGTTATTAGTTGTTGAATGTTAAGTGTTACACTACAAGAAAAAAAAAACAAACAAGCTGGCGATCTAAGTTATTTATCGCCATTTTGTTGCAAAAAATAATTTCACAACAAAAAGTTTATATTGTCAAAATTATTATTGCCTATTTATCGCCATCGTGGTGACAAAATAATAACTTTGTTGCCCTTTATATAATAAACAAACTTTCTGTCACCATAGAATCAATAACATTTTAAATAACAATAAACAAGCGGATACTCAATTTTTTTCCACCAACATTCTCAATTTTAAAATGATAAGTTAATTAAAAATATTAAACACAAATAACATTATATAAACTCTAAAATCATTGTTCAGAAAAGTCATACATTATTTGTTTTACCACATAATTAAAAAAGTCATCCCACGTCTAAACCACCACGACTAATACAACAATTTGTTCCCTTTTTGGCAACAAATTTGACGTAAAAAGATTTTTGGTGACAATAGTTTTGGCGACTGAAGCTTTTTGTCGCCAAATCCCTTTTGTCATAATGGCAACAAAAAGCTTCCGTCGCTAAATCCCTTTTTGCCACAAAATGACTACAAAAAGCTTATGTTGTCTTTTTTAGTGAACAGAAATATTTTGTATATATTAACCAATATCACTAAATAACTCCTATCTAGAGTGGGGTTTAACCGAATAAAAAATAAATCATATATATGAAAAATGAAGGTTTGCTGGGAAAAGTTTGCTCGTTACTTCGAGGTGGAGCTAAAAGAGGTGCATTTAGAAGAAGGATACTATGTAATGGACCCAAAAAAGGCAGTTAAAATGGTGGATGAGAACACAATCTGTGTGGCAGCAATTCTTGGTTCAACGTTAACTGGAGAGTTCGAGGATGTTAAGCTCTTAAACGAACTTCTGACCCAAAAAAATAAGGAGACTGGATGGGATACCCCTATTCATGTTGATGCAGCTAGTGGAGGATTCATTGCTCCTTTCATTTATCCTGATCTTGAATGGGATTTTCGGTTGCCTTTGGTTAAGAGTATTAATGTTAGTGGTCATAAATATGGGCTTGTGTATGCTGGTATTGGGTGGGTTATTTGGAGGAGTAAAGATGATTTGCCTGAGGATCTTGTTTTTCATATCAATTATCTTGGATCTGATCAGCCTACTTTCACTCTCAACTTCTCCAAAGGTATGGGATTTGCATCAATTTTGCTTCTTTTTTTATTTGTCGTTTGTTATCAAGGGTCAATCGGGTAGCACCGACATTAATGCCTTTGTCTAATCTCCGGCTCAACCCTGCCTATGTTTGAGCAAATTAATGACACTGAGGTAATATTGAAATGATCAAATGTTATTTTGTGATGTTCGTTCTGTCAAGGTATTAACTCAACCATTAGCTTTAGCTTATGGTTGAGTTTCAATAAACCATCCCAACACCCCTTCACATTCGAATTCTTATTAAGTTTGCATGTGGGAGTAATCAATAAGGGTCATAACGCCATTCTTTTCAGACTTACCATTTTAGTTATTGAACAAACCATCGGCTTTGATACCATGTTAAATTAGGCTGGAATTATTGTAAATGTCAGCATATTATCAGGAAAACCAAGGTGCACATACTCCATATAAGCCAAGGAGGTACATGAGTTGGTTAATTGACATGGTATCAAAAGCCAACGTGACAAGAAGTCACGGATTCAAATCTCAAACACCCATCTATGAAATATTTAGCGTTCGGTATGAGAAGAACCAGGATCGCCACAGGCCAAATCTAAATGGGGCCCTCCTATATGATGTACATACGAAAAAAAATTTCTAATCATAATTTCTTTATTCATATTTACTTATGCCTTTTGTTTTTTTTAATGTATAAACAAGAGGATAACATAAATTTTATTAGTCTAGTAAAAAAATCCAAGAGGAACGCTATACAAATATGCTTTTAATGATTTACACAAAACAACTTTCTTATTTTGATGGTATTAACCGATGATTCAAAATTAGTGTTTTAAGCACAATTACTTTTATTGTGGAACCTCAATTGTAATTTTATTGTATAATTTGCTATTTATATTGGTGATAATTATCTGTAGCAACTAATAAATACCAACGAAAGAATATCATTAAAAAGGATTATTTTTAGTTTCAATCGATGGAAAAATAAACATAATTAAAGGTATAAGTGAACTGTAATAAAAAAAAATTAAATTTAATAAAATAAATCAACATCAGTAAAGTGAATTTAATAAAAAAAATTCAAATGAATTGCAGTCACAATTACATTTTAAGATGTAATTTTCCATCCTCTTAATATTATGACAGCTTTTCAATTTTTTTCAATTAATGACTACATGGGTTTGTTTTACTTAACTAATACAGTTTAGTCATTGATAAGAAAAAGAAGGTTTTTTTTATCAAATTATTGCAATATATCTTCACCCTTCTCACTTTTGCATGCTATTTAATATACCAATTCATGCTTTCTCCAATTAAGCACCGTCACAAAATAAAATTGATATTAAATATTTGTACTAAGACGAATTAAATAAAATTTCAGTTAAATATATTTTAACTTGCAAATTAAAAATAAAATATATATTAAGATTCGATTAATTGATTAATAGTAAAATTATTTTATATGAGTTTGTTCAAATATTTATTATTGAAGTGCAGATATAGAATAATGAAATATAAATTAAAGTATGAAATATAAATTAAAGTGCACGTATAGAAATGGGACCCAATCAGCCAATTTTAATGTGTTTTACTCTTGCATAATAAGTGTAATTTTTAGAAGTGTAATTTTGACTTTTCAAATGTAAAATTGTGAAAAACAAATTTGCTTTCTTCAACCTCCTGCTGTCCTGCATCTTCCCTTCATCATCACAGAATACAGTCGACTGCTACTATTCAGCAACTCTCTTACTTCGGTCTCCGAAATGGGGCCCCTTTATATGTTGGGCTCTAGGCGGCGGCATTCCTCGCCTACTCCCAGGGCCGGGCCTGAGGAGAACCGTGATGTTCCACACTTCTAGCCCTAAGGGCTCTTATATGAAGGGACGTGTTAGAGTATACAACCTTCAACATATTTTAGGACCTCAACCATTAGCTAAAACTTTTGATTGCATAGGTTCCACAACAAGTTCCACATAATATACATCTGATTAGCTATAAACTGTCCTGCTTACTCCTTGCAGGTTCAAGCCAGATCATTGCACAATACTATCAGCTGATCCGCCTTGGTTTTGAGGTTAAACTATGAACTCTTTCTTCTACCTTGCCTTATATACACTTAAGGCAGCTTGTTAACATGCTTTTATCAGGAAAACATAAAAAGTCTTAACAATCTGACAACTTGAAGTACTAGTCACCGATATATAAGTAATACTTTCTATATTAAGTGGCTCCTACTTAAATGGAATTTAGGAAAATTGTCGAGTCGATGTATGCAACTTACATCTATCAACTCCACAAATTCCCTATATCCTGGTTAAGCAGGACCCACTTAATATAGAAAGTATTTAATTCATTACTTATACTTCCCTGATATAAACCTCAAATTTCAGGGCTACAAGCAAGTGATGGAAAATTGTAGGGACAATGCCAAGTATTTGAAAGAAGGAATAGAAAAAACAGGAAAGTTTGAGGTGGTTTCAAAGGATATTGGTGTTCCTCTCGTTGCATTTTCACTGAAAGATAGCAGCAAGTACACTGTATTTGGCATAGCTGAGAGTCTGAGGCGGTTCGGATGGATTGTGCCAGCATACACAATGCCACCCAATGCTGAGCACATTGCAGTGTTGCGAGTCGTCATAAGGGAGGATTTTAGCCGGAGCCTTGCAGAAAGACTTGTTTCAGACATCCAGAGAGTTGTGCAGGAAATGGATGCACACCCAATAAATATTGTACCCTTAGAAAGTAGTATGACACAAGGAGATAAGGGGGGTGTTAAGAAAGATTTGGTTGGTACTCAAAGAGAAATAGCACAGCATTGGAAAAGTTTGGCTCATGGAAGTAAAAGAAAGACTAATGGAATTTGCTAAACACAGACGATGTGCGGCCCTGAGATTTGCCAGGCCCAGGATGAAATATTAATTATCGGCCCTTAACTACTATATATATTATTATGAGTGTCTTAGTATTAAGTATTTAAACATCTTTCTTCTTATATTTTTGGATGGGTTAGGGCACGGCTCTTCTTATCCCTTATAGGGCCGGCCTTGATGTTGTGTTCTCTGTTATAAGTTGATTGGTGCTATGTTGTATCATACAATGTAAGTTTATGTTTGCACATCTTTTAAGTTTTCATTCATCAAGAATAAAAAAGAAATCTAAGAGCTTTATGTTTGTATTTGTATTTCTAATTAAGTGGGTGATTCCTTAGTCTAGTAAGAGGGGTGGTTGGAATTTGTGTATCACTAGTACTATATCATTTGCTTTGATATTATATTCCTTTTAGCTTTTTTTCAAATTATTTGTTATTATTTATTATTTTATATGTAATTACAGATAAGACCCTCTCATTAAAGACGTGTCTATATAATCAGTTAATTTCTCTAATTAATCATTTTAATATTATAAGTGATCGATTTTAGGTTAACCACTTTGAGATTGATCATTTTAAGATTATAAGTGATTACTTTTAGAGTTTTAGATTAAGTGGTCACTTTAAGACTGTAAATGTACATTAATTTAGCCTAATATAGATGATCGATCTGATGGTCTCACCCTGAGATTTTCCAATGTGAAATTTTGTCTAAGTATTCTTGATCAAAATGGAATTATTATTTTGTTTCTTTTCCCTCGAAACTGCTATATGATTTTTCAGCATTTTTCAACTAAAATATATTTCTATAATATTAATATTGAAAAAGTTGACCTTCCCTCTTCAAAAGTCCTAGCTACTATACTAAAAAAATAATTTTTTTTCTTATTTTAGTGTAAACATATCAAGTATATGTACAAAGGAGTAGTATGTGCTTTTGTTATTGTGTAGAACAAAGAACACGAAATTTCGAGACAGCACAATATATTGCAGTAAGACAAAAAAAAAGGTAGGGATGAGTACGTACAAAACCCAACATGATACTAGATCTTTAGATCTCATCGCCTTTTTATCACTTTTTATTACATAATAAAAACTTTTCTAAGTTTCAACCTTGTTTATATTTAATATTTAATAACCCTAAAAGGCTAAAATAAATTAATATATATAACCACATAAATTAATTGAAAAATAAAAATCTAATATAAAATTATCTTGAATTAAATATTTTCAATTATGTATACTATAATGATAAACTATCATATTTAATATCACTCTAAACGATGTCATTAATACTTATACTCCTACACTATTTTTATATTTGTATAACTCGTACAATCGAACTATATAATAATATCTTTTTTTAAGTATTTATTTTTTAATTGAAGACAAATAGGATATGTTCGATGCAAGATAGATGTAGTTTGTGAGGGTAGATTAAGCTAAAAGAGAAAAAAGATCTAAATATGAATCAATTTCAAAATATTTTTTTTAAAAAATGTTATTTAGGCTAGGTTCAGTTCATCTAAAAATATATAAGTAATCACAAAAAATCTATTTTAATCTGCAAAAATCAGTAAAAATTAGTTACTTCAGTAAAATTATTTTTTATTAGTTCAACTTAGCTACTTTATAATTTATAACTAAAACTTAATTTTCATTAAAATAATCTACTCTTATAATTTATAACTAAAACTTAATTTTCATTAAAATTAATAAAAATCAGTTACAATCATTAAAATTAATTTTTATTAAAAAAAGTAAAAATAAATTTTAATGAATATAAATCAATTTCATTGGATAAATATTAATCAATTAAATGAGAAAAAATCAAGTACGTGGAATGTGTGGAAGTATAATATGATGATCCAATAATTAAATTTGATGAGTCGATCAACATTATTTGTATGCTGTCAGATCCATAAACAATCTCCCTGGTCCTTGATCCTTAGTTCATACCCATTCGTTCTATCGCGTCTCAATCTCTCTCTCCTCTTCTTCATCTAATCATCTCTCTTTCTCTCTCTTCCCCTTCTCATCACTTTCACGATCGAAGGTACCTTTCTTTTCCAGATCCAAACTTTTCATTGCAATTTCAATTTTTTAACTTCACTGATATTTCATAATTGTTTTAATTTCACCTGTATATATTTTTTTGAATTCTCTGTTATTGAGTTTAACATGATTTACGATTCTTATGATTGCATTTTCTATCGTCGTTTAGTTGTAAAAATTATACTCGTATTGATTTTGGTTTTAATTTTTGCCTTTTCTGCTCAGTACTTGATCAACGATGGGTGCTCAGAACATTTTCGATGGCGATGATGGAAACCTTGAAGTTGGAATGGGTAAGTTTTTTGATTCAATTGTTTTTAAAATTTTTTTGTAGGTTGGTTATTTGATTATTGTTAAGTGAATTGTTTGATGGATTGTACTGGAGATATTTAAATTGGTTAAAGTTGTGATATTTTATTGGAAATATGAAGATCAATTTGCTGTAAGATGATGGTATGTTGAATTAATGACATTGACTTGATCTGATTATTGGATGACTTGTTAGTGATTGGAATGATTTATGGTGTTCAGTGATATGGTTGTGTGTGGTTGTTTTAATCTAGTTTGTGGCGGAGTTTGATTATGTATTATTGGTTCATTGTTGATTTTGAAGAAATGAGGTTTATGATTGGAATGTGGATTACTAGACTGAATTTTACGTGCCCTTTAGGATATTATTAGCTGTGCTTCATAATTTTTGGGTAGTTTCATCTGTATGTGTTTGCTTTTGATGGATTTTGGAATTTCCAAGTGTAGTATTGTTATCTTTAAGTTAATGAGGTTTTGGTGTGGTATATTGATCCAATTTGAAGAGCATGCTAATTATAGTGTATCAGTATCGGAATGGTTTATTCATGTTTGATTGAGATTTTGTGATTTGCTGAGAGCGATGTGTTGAACCTGTGTTATGCTGTATAATTGTGATTGTGTTGTTGAATTGCTAATTTTATGTGTTTGATTTCTGTAGAGTATAGAACAGTCTCAGGAGTTGCAGGGCCACTTGTTATTCTTGACAAAGTTAAGGTGAGTTTTGAAGTGTTGGTCAGTTGGTGTCTTTTCATAAAATGCTTGTTCACTTTCCTACTTCTCTGATTACTTTTTCATTGTTTGATATAAATAAGAACTGGCTTGTTTCTGTTAGGGACCTAAATTTCAAGAAATCGTCAATATTCGTTTGGGAGATGGGTCAACTCGTAGAGGTCAAGTGTTAGAAGTTGATGGTGAGAAGGCTGTGGTACAGGTACTTCATATCTGGACTTCAAAACCAGTTGTCAATCTTGATCACTTTGTAATTCTGGTTTTAGCTCACCTGTTTTCACTCATCCGGATAATATGAAATTATGCTTCTGTGAATGTGATAATTTTATAACAGGTTTATTTTATGAAAGGATATTTAAACAAGTGGTCTCCCTTATCTTTCTGTTAGGTTTTTGAAGGAACATCTGGAATTGATAACAAATACACCACCGTTCAGTTCACTGGTGAGGTAAGAAGAATTATATTATTTTACCCACTAATGAATGATCTAGCTCTAAATGGGATAGTCATTCAATGTATGAATATTCCCGGATTCTTTCTCCTGCATAGCAATTACAATATGCACAGAGTTTGTTATCATTCTTGTTCTCCTAACACTTGGTATTAAATGATCTGTGTATATGTGATTTGAAATTTTCGTTAAAGTTATGGCTCATTCAGTAGCTTAGAGAACTAACGTGGCACTAATGTACCCCTCTCATGAAACGGATTTTTTTAATGAAATCATCTGCTAGTGCCTAAAGGATGTTCAGTGGAAAATCGGCTTGGTTTATTGGTGCTTTAATATTTTCCTATTTCCTGGATGTTTTGGATACACTCTTCAGTAGTTTTTGATTGCTTGTGAAGCTTTTCATCATACCTCCCTAGAGTATTAGAGTGAGTCAAACGATGTGGTTTTTGTTGATGGCTGCCTTTTCTGTTCTATACTTGCTGTAAGTTTTTTTGGTGATGTTCAATGAATGTTCGTTACTTATATGTAATGTGATTCCTGAATTTTAAACATATTCATAAATTGATCAGGTCTTGAAAACTCCCGTTTCCCAAGACATGCTTGGGCGTATTTTTAATGGATCTGGCAAACCAATTGATAATGGTCCTCCTATTCTTCCTGAGGCTTACTTGGATATATCTGGTATGTGGCTTCTAAGTCTTGTTCATGTCAGTAGAATTTGCTTTCCAATGAGATTTAATCTGATATACTTGAAACATTCCTTCTATCCTGTTTTCAGGAAGTTCAATCAACCCCAGTGAAAGAACTTATCCAGAAGAAATGATTCAGACAGGCATTTCCACAATCGATGTCATGAATTCTATTGCTAGAGGACAAAAGATCCCTCTCTTTTCTGCTGCTGGTCTACCACATAATGAGATTGCTGCACAAATTTGTCGTCAAGCTGGTCTGGTGAAACGTTTAGAGAAGTCTGAAAACCTTTTGGAGGTATGATGGCCTGCAATAGTTCTGCTTGATATTTAAACTTAAATAACTGTTTTCAGTATTTGGCAAGTAATGCTGCTTTTTTTTCTTTTGTCCAATATAATATCTGATCACTTCATTTTTGTTCAACTCTCACAATGAAATTTGTTAGTGTTGGGAAAGGGTCGGCTATGGGGGCTTTCCTCCCTTGGTGACTATGATTTATATTCTTAGTTCTAGATTTTCTTATTCTGTGTGTCTGTGTTCCCTCTAGATTATCCTCATTTTAATCTGAGATCTTGTCTGTCTACTTTTCAGGATGGGGAAGAGGACAACTTTGCCATTGTATTTGCAGCAATGGGAGTTAACATGGAAACTGCACAGTTCTTTAAACGTGATTTTGAGGAGAATGGATCTATGGAGAGAGTTACTCTCTTTTTAAATCTGGTATATGATCCTTTATATGGCTGTTTTACATTATATTTTATGACTTAATCCTTTCTGAATGAGTTTTTTGTGTCTGATTGATTTCCATTGTCTTTATTGCAGGCCAATGACCCTACAATTGAGCGTATTATTACACCTCGTATTGCCCTTACCACTGCAGAATACCTAGCATATGAATGCGGGAAGCATGTTCTTGTTATCCTGACTGATATGAGCTCTTACGCAGATGCACTTCGTGAGGTAACACTTAATCCATCATCAGATTTAAAGTTTTTTTGTTTGAGGCGCCGAATGTGTTTATTATGCTCCTTTACGTATCGATCTTTGTACTAGGCACTATAGTATAGGTTTTGCTTGAATAGAATTATGAAAGAGATAGATCCGTGAATGATTGTAGAATATATTCAGAGATTAGAAATTTGCCTACAATATTTAGCTTTTTCTAGGCAGATAAATTTGAAGTGACGCTAATTACCCATCAAACCTGGCAGGCGCGCCTAAGATTAGTATTTTGTGGAATAGGCAATTGCTGATGAAGTGTTTCGGGATCTTTTGTCTTTGTGTTTTGTCTTATATAGTTTGAAGGTCAATAGGCATGAAAGAATGTACCCCTGAAAACGAAGGAACTGAATACTGACTATTGTAAAGAGAGGCTAGTTTTCCATATTTATATAGTATTGAAGAACAGCTAGTCTCTTGAGAGACCGTCTCTTTGGGAGACGTATCTCAAGCCCATTCCATTAAAGATTAATGTCTATTTATCGTGTTCTTAATGCCTACTTACATTATCCTTAATGTTTACTTTCCATATTTTTAATGCCTACTTTCAATATCTTAAATGTCTACTAACATCATTTTTAATGCCTACTTACAATATTTTAAAAAATATATAATGGGCCGGTCCAATTAGAGATGGTCTCTGAAAGAGACTGTCTCTCATAGGAATTTGTGATTGAAGAAACCTCAGCCGACGATGTTGGTATTTGAATAAATTCTGTCCACAAATTGTTATATTGATTTGCGTTTGTTGCTAGATAGGCCCGAAATTTCTTGGTTTCTTTTATCCATTTTTCGGTAAATGCGTTGGGGGCATTTGAGCAACTCAATAAATATTTGCTATTTTTCCTTTATGCTTAGGGGCCTTTCCGTGTTTTGGTTGGTTCCCATTTCCCTTTTGGGTTTTAAAAACTAAGTTTGCTCAGCTGAACTGTTGCAAACAACACAACTTATTCAATTTTTAATGGATTTGAAACAGAAGCTAAAGTTAGTTGTATTGAGAAATTGCTTACTCACCTGTCCTTCGAACCTCAGGCTTCCTTAGGCCTTAGTTGTAACTAGTAACTACCCACCTGTCCCTTCTCTCTCTCTCTCTTTCCTTGTCGTTATGTAATGGTGGGTGAAGGTTGATCTATAAATGAGTGCCTGGCGGATATTTATAGACTAGTTCATTTTCTGGTAGCATGCAGGCTACATTAACAATGATCTAGCATGAGTGCCACTCCTTGCGGTAGCCTGCTAGTTTATCTTCGTTATGTGGTTCTTTCATCCCATCCCTAAATCTTTCTCATTTTTTAGTTGGATAAGGTTATACATTTTCTTTTCTTTGAGATATTGATAAACTGTTGCACCAATTTTCACTTTCTAAAGGATAATCTTCTGAAGTACTGTGAGTCATGTCTTGTTTTTGTCTTATGATAATGATTAGTTGTTTTAATCTTGAACTTAAATAAATAAATTCAAACTAGAATTAGTCTTAAGTGTTAGCAACATTACTTTCTTTACTTCCAATTCTTATTTCCTTATGCTTTAAATTTGTCTCAATTATAGTTCATTTTTTAAACCAGCCTATCAGCTCAAGCCATGGCTCCAAGTCTCCAACCCGGATACAATGCCAAAATCTTTTAGTTTGCTCATGAAAGGGAACCTTATTTTTAATTTATTATAATCTTCATTTGTCTAATACCCTTTCAAACGTTCGCTCGTCCAAAATATCAAAAACCTAGTTAGAAATAAAGACCTGACCATAAGGAGGAGACCCAGATATGTAGTTTTGTAAAGTTTTAGAGAAACCTACACATTTTTGCAGGTGAATAGCAAAATTCTGAATAACATGAAATGACAGAATTTACATGATTTTCATCCTGAAACAACTTTATGTCAAAGAATGTTGTTATTTTGAGCATTGAAAGGTTATACCTAGAAAATCTTCTAATGTGAAAATTATAACAAAGAAATTTATGTGATTAACGAAAGGAATGTCGACTTTTAGAAATCTTCCTTCACTTCAGTTGCAATGGATGGTGGAAATTTTTTTTTCTTTAACTTCAGTTGCTAATACATCCTATATTCATCATAGTATTGGATGTATTTTTAATTTCTTTGCAATAATAATTAGTCAACATTTTCATAAAACTAAAAATATTTTCTGAAATAACCTCATGGTAAAATTATAGCCTTGATGCGAAAGTAACTACTCTTTTGAAATAGAGTTTTTGTTCTTCGCTTGAAGCTATAGACGTCCGTGATCGTCATTCATTTAGCTCTCTGATCCTGTCTCATTTTTGGAGCAATAGCTACAGGAGTTCTTCTCATTAGATTAATTTTCCTTATGAAGCTACTTATACGTTATACCCAAGGAACTATGATGATTTTTTGCAAGAACGGCAGCTCTCAAATGACAACTTCCACGTAACACGGACAGATTAGCTGTATTGTCCTCGATCCATATGGTTCAAGTATCTAAATTAAGATAGTACTTGATAAATCATTTTCAATGGAACATGCAGCAAACCCATTATTAGTGTTAGTTAATCTGTTGTAGCTTTAATTAATTTTGTGAATGTTCTGCCTTCATGCTTGAAATTTTTTTTGGTGGGAGTTGAATCATGTGATAGATAGATGGTGCCTTTTTGTATAATGATGATGAAGTTGATAAAGTCAAATTTACACAAGTTGTATGCAATGAATGCTCGAGTCCTTTTTCATGAGTGTTTGCTGCTGCATCCTGAGTAATTGTTTTTTTAATTCTTTGTTCAGGTATCAGCGGCCCGTGAAGAAGTGCCTGGAAGGCGTGGTTATCCGGGTTACATGTACACTGATCTGGCTACTATCTATGAACGTGCTGGACGTATTGAAGGACGAAAAGGTTCTATCACCCAGATTCCCATTTTAACTATGCCTAATGATGGTAATGACCTCGTTTAAAATCTATTTCTGGCCTTTGTATCTTATTTCTCCCACCTTTCACTAATCCGTTTTCTCCTTCCTAGATATTACGCATCCAACTCCCGATCTTACTGGTTATATTACTGAGGGACAAATCTATATTGACAGACAGCTGCACAATCGTCAGGCAAGTATCTTGTATGGCCGCATATGGTCTATTATTATTATTATTGTAAGTTATGTCTTTAATTGCTCTTTTCTGAAGTATGCGCACAGTCCCTTTCAGAAAAAGAAAAAAAAAAGTATGCAGTCAAAAAGCATTCAATCTGATGTCAAACTGTGTAGATGTAATGCTATAAGATTAATTAGGATTAATTGATTGAATTTTTAGTAACTTGTGTTTTTCATGCAGATATACCCTCCGATTAATGTCCTCCCCTCTCTTTCCCGTCTGATGAAGGTAAATTTTGTCAAATTGTTATTCAATAAGTATATCTTGAAAACTCAAAGCTTATCAAGCATGGACTGAAATTTCTTTTTTTGAATACAAATAGAGTGCTATTGGTGAAGGCATGACTCGCAGGGATCACTCTGATGTGTCCAATCAGGTCTGCCAATATTATTGGTTTGGTTTCTTTTTGACTTGTTTTTGAGCCTCTCATAAATTTTTTTTTTTGGGGTGCCATGGTTTTGTAATTTCAGCTGTATGCAAATTATGCAATTGGGAAGGATGTACAGGCCATGAAAGCTGTGGTTGGTGAAGAAGCTCTTTCCTCAGAGGATCTGGTATTTTCTGCTTCCTTGTGCTATTACTAGGGTATAAGTATAAATCTCATATTTGACGAAGTATAACATCTCTTTCAGCTATACTTGGAATTCTTGGACAAATTTGAGAGGAAATTTGTTTCCCAAGGAGCATACGACACCCGTACTGTCTTCCAGTCACTTGATCTAGCATGGACACTCCTCAGGATCTTCCCCCGTGAGCTACTCCACCGTATTCCAGCAAAGACCCTCGACCAGTACTACAGTCGAGATGCTTCAAATTGATGATGATGAAGAGTCTCAGTACACTACCCGCATGTCTTTTTCTCATTCGGCACTTGAATTTGTTCATTATCGCTGTTTACCAGCTGCTTTAATAAAGGTTCTAAAAGCGGGATTCTTTTGTTAGTTGGTTTGTACATTAAAGAGATGCTCTTTTTAGTGGGAGAGACAATGTAGATTCTTAATGGAAAACAAACAAAGCTGTAGCTGTGGTTTTGACTATTTATCCCCATATTCTTGTAATACTGTGTGAAGCTTGAGAGCTGGGTTTAGGAAGCAGAAATCCTCAGCACTTGGTTTGCACCGCTTTTTTAAGCTTGTATTTGATTTATATTATTCATATCCCGCATAATTTATTGGGAGTACTGCACAATAAATTTGGTGTAATTTTATGCATTACTGCCAAACAATCTTTTTGACTTGTTGACATTGATCATTCTGTTCGCAAATTTGTTCTGTAATGACAAAATGGGAATTGAATATGCAGTATTCTGGTTTCTAGCTTGTATTATGGCCACATGCGTGGGCAGCCAATAATCCATCAACAGCGAATAAAATTATGGTGATTTTTTTTGCCTTTTACTATATTCTCTTGTTCGCCATCAATAACAGCGAACAAGCTCTGATCTTGAGCTCGGACACAAAATCATTTATTTTGAGAATTTTTTTAAAAAGCTCTTTTCAATTTTTTCGTTTTCTTGTTTCAGCCACTATATCAACTATAAAATACATTACATAGTAATCTCCTTCCGAACATGTCATTAGTACAACATTAAGTAAACTATATCAAAATATAAATATAAAAATAAAATATATGTAATTTTACCTTTATAATAACAGTGCAACTTTATGTATTTAAGAATTAATTTGAATCTAGAAAATCAGACATTTATCTTATTTGAAAAAAAAATTGAGCAGAAAAAATCTTGCTTGTATTTTTCCTCAAGTGGTATTTGTAGAAGGTGGAAGATACAACATAGAAATAAATAGATGGCATAAGGACAGTAGAAAAGACATGACAATATGGAAATCAGACAGTATTTCATTTCCCTAGCGATCCTTTCTTCATTATGGTCTCTATCTCAACAATTGAAAACAGTTTTAAATTATCTGTATGATTATGTGTAGTGTGTAGTGTGTAGTGTGTAGTAAGATGCACAATGACAATGGATTGGAGTAAGGATTTAATGTTGATAACGACCGAAACGAACCAAACAAACAGAACATGTTATGAAGATCTATCATAGAGCTCCTCATAAATGCAAATATCACATTTCACATCTTCATGTGCAGAAAACATCATACAATGCAAAGACCTTACTCCTAAACCACACACATATTAGATACAACCAAATTTGGAGCATGTCTTACTTCATAAAAATCCACATATAAGTTAACTACAAAATTTATAAGATCTTATTATTTCTATCGTTCTTTAAAAATTGACGAATTTCAGTATAATAACCTCTCATTTCTTCTATAATGAATTCGGATAGATAGCGCGTGCCTCCTCCTTCCACGGCAAAAGAATCACCTATGGGCTATGGCTATATATGCTTTGCCTTCCCTTATCTTTGCTATTGATCTATCTATAATTGCTTCAAAGTATAATCAAACAATTAACTGTCTGCCTGGAAGTTCTATCGAGAGGACTTCCTTGACTTCACGAGAACTTAGAGTTGTCACGATTTGTCAATTTCCATCATCTTAAAAACTGTTTAGAGTACCACAGTTTCTTCTGGCAAACTAGTATCTTTTCATTCTCACTACTATACCCGGTTTCTTCCTTGTGACATTCCCATTTCATCCCCTTTGCAATAGTACTAATAGCATCTACGAAGTAGCTATTTTCCCGGATGATAACGAACCCATTTGGTCTTAGAATTCGATCCATTTCTAAGAGCACGTACTTCATATCGCACCTGTCAAACCAAACTTACATCAGAATGGTCGATCACATGATTTTTGTTTTGTGTTGGAGTAAATTCTTTGCAACTTGCAAGTCACTCCTAACCCAGATGGATTTAAGTAACTAAATGACGTGGGGATTTACGCAACAAAATTAAGGAATCACAATAAATGATTTACCTGTGGCTTTCAGCAGTAAAGAGGCCATCGGCGTGGAGAAGATCGTATGTTCTTGGATAGGTAGAGAATGGCTCGCACCTGAAACGAAAGAAGGCTTCATTAATAAGGTTAACCTAAATCGTCTATAATTCCTGACGACAGGACACAAGAACTATACATGCATTCACCGTTATGTTACTACTTGCCATAAGTAGAAAAGAATGGTGCAAGAAAAAAATGTGACATTACCAATCATGATAAGATCCAATGAGGCCCCGATCATAGACCACAGGCAATGAGTTAGCACCATACGAAGATACCACATTCATAACCCAAACGGGATCCTTAATCAGTTGAGCTGCGAGACCCCCATACAATGTATTCATATCCATAACATTACGTATTTTGTCACTTCCAAGGGCCGGGACTAATTTCTTGTAATGCTTCACTCTGACCTTCCACTTGCTTTCATCGTGCTTAAAGGTACCTGCACTCCCTCCAGGAACCTCAGACAGACGATCTGGTGCAAAACTCAAACGCTCGGGCCACTTGGGCAAAGATTTCAAACCCAATTTCTTGAGCTTGGCGCTTGGCACTGTCACGCATGAGCGAAGAGGAGTGTACCAAGCTGCATCAGGCTCCATACTATCATCACACTTAGGGGGATAAGCATCGGGATTAGCGAGCTTCGTATCGTAGCAGCTATTGTCTGAGGCCTTGCGCCACACTGCAATATCATCCTTTTTACTGAACAGCTTAAAGCACATAGAAGTAAGCAACTCCTGTAGTTTCTCATAGTCTGATCTTTGCGCCTCAACGGTGGTATTCCATCCTCTCCAACGATTCTCATAGTTCACAGGAGGTCCTGAGAGAATCCAAAACCCACCAGGCCGGAGTATACGGTGTATTTCCATGAGGTACAACCCACCTAGAATTCATATAAATAAGAATCAGATAACTCAATTTCAGCCCTGGACAAAATTTTACACAAGAACACAAAAACCGAACATCAACTGAACAACGTACCAAACTCAGTCCAGGGAATGAGGCATCTCGAACAGTGAGCCATATCAAATGAATTAGAAGGGAATGGAAGCCGTTGTGTTGAAATGACTCCTAGAATTGCGGGAATCCCACGTTCCAAGGCAAATTGGACTTGTGCTTCATGGTTATCCCTTGGGGCCAGAGAAACAGTTAGAATGCCCCGATCCAACAAATCACCTCCCCAGCTAGCAACCTTCATGGCATGAAGCTCATTAATATCAATATCCAATACGAATTAGCTAAACATTAATAATTCGATTACATTTAAGCGCAATCATTCAACGAGAAATCAAAGATAGCATAATTGATCCCCCCCACCCCACCCCCCGTGCAAACAAGTAATCGAGGGTGTAAACTCACCCCACAACCAGTGTCAATAGCAGTACGAATAGATCCGTCTTTCATTTGAGGTAGCAAGTCTTCCATAAGATCTACATAATGACTAACTCCTTTAGGAAACATAGTGCCTCCACCAGGGAACAGGAACTTTTCACCTTCTTTCTTCAACCAATTCTGATTAGACTTCTGCTTGTTGATCCAATCATATGGCACATTTCTGCAACACAAAATCACAATTATCATATCCTAAATAAAACAGCCCTCCTTTTTCAAATAGTACCACAAATTTAGTACCCAACTATGTACACAATCAAACTTACCTATACCAACATTCATTCTTGCTTTTTGGCCATCTGATTGGTAATTTATACCCTTCAGGTGGAGGCACCAAGCACTCTTTTCTTTCGAAAATTGGCGGACAGTGTCGTTCCAAGAACGTAAGTCTTTGGTATCCATATTTCTTCCATCTCTACAAAAAGAAGAAACATGGGATCAGTATAAGTTCAGTCATGTGCTTAGAAAAGTCGAACTTTGTACACATAATAACTATACTGAGTGATTTACCCTAGGATCTGTGCAAGGAGTATAATCTTGGTAATCAACCCCACATTCAGGGAAGAAAATAGACTTCATCTTAAGAGGTGCAACTACTGATTTCGTCTTATGTTCTGTCTTTGTAATGACATCGGTGATATCTTTAGCATCGATGGTGTTCTTGATAGGAATGAGAACGCCACCAAGATAAAACGATATCCCACATAACAGAATAATGATAAAAGACAAAGGGACGATCTTCACCCCTTTATCAGGGTGATGAATCGACCTTCCATCCTTCATTTTCATCTTTCTAGGACTTGATGATTTACCTACATCAACACATTCATGGAAAAACATGTCAAACACAGTTGCTTAACTTACTTTGTAGATTTCAGGGTGTCAAGGAATGAGGAATATACATCAACATAAGCATTTTAGTAGATGAAACATAGAATGAACCACAACCAGTGTAACATAATTCGCTAGTTAATTCGCCTTTTAAATTCGCTATTCACTCAAAATGACCCTAAAATAGCTCAAACCAACCATGATTCATTTTTTTTTATTCGCAATTCGCAAGGAAATCAGTGAATCATGTGACAGTGACCATAACATAACAAATTATCAATCCATCAAAAAACAATCTAGATTTCAAGTCGAATCATCAAAAAAGCCAAGTTAATGATAAAACAAAACAAGCAAGAACCACAGCATAACATAATCTAAGCATAACAAACATGAACATAACTTACAAGTCCAAATCAACAAAAGATCAAACTAAAAGAAACCCAAAAAATTACTTTGAAACAAAAACTTACTGATGGACACAGAATCAAGAGTGCTTCAACCTTAGAATTTAGATTAATTAGCTTTAGAAAGTCACTAGTTTGCCATAACAGTCTAATGGAAAATTCCAAACTTGAAAAGTAAGCACAAGTTAGGGAAAAAGGAGAGTAGCATACACATAAGGAACCAAAAGCATGATTATAGTAGTATTGGAAAGAGATCTACTAGTCAAAATAATGAGTTGATAAATTAAGAAACCCCACAATCTAAGAAAACAAGAATTCCTTGACACTTGATCTTTCTAGCTAGCTTTCCACATGATATGGGGTCCCAAAATACTAACCAATCAACAAATCTTTCCCATTTGGGAGAGAGAATAGCCAACCTTATTAGTCCCCACTAAACTTTAGAAAAGGTGGGTAGGGGAAAAAATTAATAATAAAGCATAGGATCTCTTCTAAATGTCAATTTTCAAGCATGTTACTAATGAAGCTTTAAAAGAAAGTTGAAGCAAAACATGCAACACTACAAGATTATTGCTTCTAATGTAAGGCATAAAGAAAGCATTCATCATAAATCATACACTAAATTCTAAATCTTACACTAAATTCTTCACCAATCAATGTTTTTCAACAGTGATATGAATAAAAGCAAAAGCACATGAAACAAGCAGCCAATCAAAACCCATCCTTAAAAGAAGATCAATGAATTTCAATTGGTGATTATTCTGATTAAATTAATCAATAAAAAAATGTGTGAAAAAATATAAAAAATTCAAAAGCCTTGAACTGCAAAACCCTTGCATACCCATTGTTCAGAATTTTTATTTCTGCAATTTATTACAATAAAAATTCAATTTTGCTGGTGACCCATCGAAGACCTAGAAGATTTAGAGATACCCAATTGGATATCTAGCTAAAACATTGCAGAAAAAGAAGATTTAGAGATACCCAATTGGAAATAAAAGAATTTTACAAGAAAATGAAGAAATAAAAAGGTATATGAAATAATGGCAAAGGAAAAAGATATACCCTGTTTTTGATTGTTCCTGAATCACCTAAATCTAAAAGTTCTGCGCAAATCTAGGATTAGAATACCAAACAATTTTCTCCCCAAAAAATGAATGGTATAGAAGTCCCTCAAACTGATTTGAAGTGAGAAAGAGTTAGTGATAGAAAAAATGTATGGGGAGAGGAAAATAGAAGCTTGGATAATGGGAAATTTATGCAGAATTTTTAGTCAGAAAAGATGGTCCAACTAATTATAAAATCTTGTTGCTGTTGGCTGTTGCACTGCATTTGCACCTATAAAAAAGAAATAAATGATGGGTTTTAAGGAAATGTAATAAATTGTTTTTTATTTGGGATAATAAAGAAAATCCCTACAAAACTTTCTCACAACAATTGAACCTTAATTACCAGAATGAACAGAAATGGCTACAAGCCTACAACCACTTGGCTAATCTTAGCCGAGTGCATGGGGTTGACACTCCTTTTGATAAGGGTATTATATGTGGATCTTGTCTTCTATTTTTTCTAAAACCTCGTGATAAATGCATAAGTTTGATATATTAAATATAATGATGATATTAAAAAGAGTTGAGATGAATAGAAAACATTAAATAAAAGAAAATGATAGAACAAATTGATTATCGACCTGATATTTTAATAATCAGAGTTCTTAAAATTGATTATAATAATTAAGTAAAAAAATGGGAGGAGACATGAGATACTCCTATTTTACCTGGGATATTTAACATTTTTTATAATTTTTCTTAGGAAATTGAATATATTTATAATTTTTAATGGGATTTGAGCAGTCTTAGGCTTTTTAATATTTTTGACAATGTGTAATATGGTTTATTTCCAAATAAAAAAATATTGAAATTAATTGGACGCTCAAATAATAAGGTAATTTTTATTTTATTTTTTGATAAAAAAAAATAAGGCAATTTAAGAGGGTAGCTCTAAACTATAGAGTATTTTTAGAAAGGCAATTATAATAATATTAATATAATTGAAAAGTAAATGAAAAAAGAAGGAATCCCAAGTTGATTGCCTTCTGCTGCGGTGTCCCCTGGATTTTAGTTCATTATGATTATTGATTTTAAGTATAACGCGTAAAGGAGATTAATTATGCATATTAGGATTGATTACTAAGATATTACTCCTTAATCACAAATTACATTTTATAATCGTATTCCTATGTTCTTGAACTCTTGATTGGAGAGCAATTGTTAATTTCCAAATAAAGTATTTAAAGCCTAACCCATTAAAAATTAATGTCTACTTATCGTATTCTTAATGTCTATTTATATTATCTTTAATGTTTACTTATTGTATTCTTAATGCCTATTTATAATATTTTAAAACATATATAATAGACCGACACAATTAAAATTAATCTCCTAAAAAAGATAGTAAATTCGTGATCTAGCAAATGTTATGGACGAATTTAAATGAATTATGACGGTGAGGACAGCTGGTTTAGGTTGGACTTATCGAAGGCTATGGTATATTTGACATTCGCTCATGAGATTAAGTTAAAGTCAGAGTGGAGAAAAATAATTCGTACTTGGCTATATTTAATTTGGGTGGAAAATATATATTTTTTTGAAATTTTTTAATGAAATTTAATTGATAATTACTGTTTTTGGGTTTAATGGATTTTTATATAAAAAATAAAGATTTAAGATTATAAGATTGAATAACACTATAAATTTGTTTTCACTACAAGAGGTAGGTAAAAATGAAACTCATAATTTTTTCTAAAAGGTAATATATTTACTATCCAATTAAAAATTTTGAATTTTTTATTAATTTTTTTATCAATTTTTTCATTTTAAATCTCTTGTCAAATTAATAATGATAAATAAAAGATATTTTTCTTCGAATCAAACGCACCTTTAAAATTTGTTAAATATAGTTTGATGAGAAGCTTGAATAAGCATGTTAAAGTCTATGAAGTGCAATTTTGTGAGTTAGGTAAAACAAGTGCATCGTATTCTCCAATTTTTTAAAATTTTACTCAATCTTTAATCTTTTAATTTAAAATGAATTATCTATGCTTTATCTCTTTTTCAACTATAAAAAGTCTACTATTACTATAATTTAAAAAATCAAATTTGATTTTCATCATCTATAAAAAGTTTAATTTTCGTTTTTCTCTTACTTGTAAGGATTATTCTTATCAAAAAAAATTTAAGTAAAATTGTTTATTTGAATATTAATGTGAGTTTCAAAATTAAAATGCTTTTGAATATTTGGCTAATTAATTTATTTATTTGTAAATAAAAAAAAATCCTTAAATTTTTAAAATTATCATATAATTAATTTCAATCTTTTACAATAAAGACTTGATATTGTTGTAACATAGAAATTCATGATCTATGAATGAAAAGGGATAGTCCAAATTAATTTGTTAAAATTTTCATTCGATACTTGTGACTTTTATGGTATTCATTGATCCATTGATTCCAAACGGTGTGATAAAAAATGTGATGATACTCTTAATATGTTAACAAATTCTCAAATGACACGATTTTTTAATGATATTATATATATCAAAATGACCTAATGCATATTTACATATCGTCTTTAAATGATTATGTATAAATTAAAAATAATTATTTATAATTTTAAAATAATTATTTATAATATTAAATAAAATTTTAAAATAATCATTTATAATTTAAAAATAATAAAATTAAAAAATATACTAATTATATAAATTTATTTTATAATAAAACAGTCTCATAAAATACTTCACTAACACTCGGTGAATATATTAATATTACCGACACTCACTCGTACACTGCAGTGTCTCTAATTTTACAGGCTCACTTTATTCCTTGCGTTGGCTCCGTCCTCGCACCAAATTGCCAAATACTTCCAATCATCATCAATACACAAATTTTTATTTTTTTACTTTAGATGATGATGTTAAGGTTTTGACTTATTTACATGTTAAATAACGTCGTAATTTTGAGCTTTTAAAATTTGTTGTGATAGATAAATTGTTTAATTTTGGTTAAATTTAATGCTTATTACAATTGAATTATGAAATTGAATTTATGGGCAATTAGGGTGATTGCGATATCTATTTTTTGAAAAAAAAGTCTTTATGTTCAAGAAAAATAACATAAAATTAACAAATTAAACTTTCCTTTTGTCTACTATGTGGGAAAGTTGATAGCATAAGATTGCCACGTGGATTAAAAAATTATTTATCTACCACGTGAAAAAGCCGATGATTCAGGATTATCACTGGGATTTCCTTTTTTTCTCTTCTAAATTTTATTTTTCATTTAACCGGTCTTATTGAATTTTCCTTCATTTTTATTTTTAGTTACCATTTAAAAAAAATTGCAGTTGTACGTTTAACTTATATTTTCATCTTATTTACACTTTTTAAACCACTACGTACCATATGATATTTTTTTTTGGTTTCCCTAATGTTAATAAGACATCTGTTTCATTTCAAATGTCTTATTTGCTTTTTACACGTTTGCAAATACACTAATTCAATACTTCATAGCAAATTAGCAATGATTGTGTACAATTAAAAATAATAAAAACTAAATTTTATTAATAAATTTTATGTTGAGATGAATTAAACAAGATCACATTTAACCATATTTTAATATATGAATAAAAAATAAAATACAAATCACAAACGACACATTTAAAAAAAACGAATGGGATAGAAATTATTTTTAAAAATTGTTTAATTGTCATAAAACATGACTGCAAGTGTCATTAGTGTGCATTCTGTAGGAGTATTTATAGTATTTGTCAGGTGCAGCATGAAGGAGCAGCTGCTTGGAAATGTGTGGTCTTTCACTTGCTCTACATTAATTTAATTGAATGTAAGATTTTACTACACAATATATTAGAGGATTGGATTTGTCATTTGTCAATTAGATGACTAAAAATTCTAACTCCTCTAATCATCATATCTAGTTTTTATCGTTTATAGAATTATAGTTAAGATTCGGAGAGATAATATGAAATATAGCAGGTCAAACTCTTATCATATAAGATAAAAAAAGCTGTGCCCGATCAAAGTCTTGACATGTCAAAACTCGTATAATTTTAGAATTATAGAACAAGCAATATAATTATCCCACAATGTGCATCATTTAATCCTTGCCATGACTCATAAGTGATGAGTTTAGTTTTTAGGTCATTTTCACATATTTAGGAAAGTTGAGAGCATTCACATGTTAGAGTTGGTCCAACATCCACTTTGAAGCTCCAAAGTCCTAACTATATTAAGCTTATTTTTGCTTTATTTTGCCAAACAATAATAATCTCTTAGCTTTAAGCATCATTTAAATTTAGTACCCCATTTTCAAAATAATTTAATAGCTTTAACTTTTATTTTTTTTTAATCATTAGATAATTTTGTGAATTTAACTTGATCATTGAAATATTCCTAACTAAAAGATATAAGATTCAATACAATCTTACATATTAATTTTGGTTTTGAGGTGTTAATCAAGTATTTTCTCAGTTGGAGTATGTACCGTATTCTTTAAGAATGTAAGGTTCTATGATCAATTTTCACCTAGTCCTTCCCTTCTCTTAGTCTACTCTGTATTTAAAAAAATATTTGATTTTCAAGTGTTTTACAACATTTTTGACTCATTCAATTAATTTATTTGACAAACTATTAACGTTAGTTAGTCGTTTTATTAGTTGGCTTTTAAGAAAATTGTATAAGTTAATCTAAATGTTTTGACAAAAATAGCTATTAATTATTATCTATTATTTATTATAAAAATATTGGACAACAAGCTTTATTAACCAATAAAACAATAACCTTAATTAACCAATAAAATAAAAACCATAAGCTACCTAACAAACCCACTAAAAAGTTAATTTCTATTGATAAACAAATTGCTTGTATAGTGAAAACAAAGACACTATTTTTTTAATTGAGGTTGTTTTACTATTAGACGATTTTAATTTAAATTACTTTTTTGTATAAGTATAAATTTAATTAGATCAAGCTAAATTACTTTAAGAAAAATTATTTTTTGTATAAGTATAAATTTAAATTTTATTTTTTTTATGTTTTTTTAACTAATAGACTACATAATAATATAGTCTCATACAAAACTTACTACGAAAACTGTTAGGCTAAAGTAATGTGTACATTGTATGGCAACGGTCCCTTTGATATAAATATCTTTATGAAAAAAGAAATGTAGGTCAAATATTTCAACTATTAGTAAAATTTAAAGATATTAACTTCCTCAATCAACGGGAAGTTTGTATTTGAGATCACGACACCTCTTATCCATTACAAAGTGCAGACCACAATTTTCATATTTGGAAATTTATTCTAATTTGAAAGTTAGGCATAAAACTAATAATATCATTTGTTTTAATAAAAAATCTCAATCAAAAACAAGGCAAAAATTAATAAATGTTTATCAGCATTTGTTAATAAGAATAATAATATATTTAAAAAATAAATAAATAAAATCAAAAAAAATATAACATATTTTAATGTATAATATAATAATAAATTTTAAATTTTATACCATACACTAAAACAGGAATTAAAAGCTCTTATTACCATAGAAGCTCTTATTAAATAAAAACATTATTGCCTTGCATGCCACTACGTCAAGTTTACGGAGATATATGTCATTTACATTTAACTTTTAAGCTACATGTTATCTTCCATCAGTTTTAAACATTCATAAATAAATATTAAAAATATTTAACAATCAGATATGCTCCTTAGGACCATAGTCCTTTTTCCAATTACCATGAATTTGCACAACGCTTTTACATTTATTTTCTTTTTATTTATCCACTTTACTTTTTGTACGTTTTTTAAAATAAATTTTGAGTGTTAATATCTTTAAATTCACATTACAAAAAATTGTAAAAATTATATATTTGAATCAAGACAAATCTAACAAGATTCCACATAAATAAATTTTATCTTTAATATATACTTCAAATCAAATTTAAATTTCTCTCTAGTAAAATGAAAAACACAAAGTAGACAAACAAAAAGAAATAGAGTGAGAATTTGTTTGATTAGTTGATATTATTAGTCTTTATTGTAAGAAAAATACATGTCGTAATTGCTTATATTTATTAAAATATTAATAATAACTACTCTCTGTTCGTTTTAACTTGGCTTTTTTTTCTATTTTAAATTGTTTCATCCATTTTATGATTTTTTCATATTTAAGAATCAACTCATCACTTTCTTTCTATCCATCATCTATATATTTTGACTATCTTTTTAATATATCCACGCAATCAAATCTTGTTTATTGGAGTTTGTCTTGCAAGTTGATACTTGACATGCTATTTTTGATTAAAAAACACAACATGAGATTTTGTTATTACTAAAAGTAAGCCATACCATTAAAAAGTCTCGAAGTCCAACACAACAACGTTACGTTACATGACATGGAGGTACGTATTACGTAGTTAATTCAGTAACCCTTTTCTCTATATGCGGAAAAAAATATAGGAGTATATATATAAATGAAGATCGCATGAAGAACCAATAACTTACATGAAGTATACTTTCTTCCTGATACTGAATTTACATTATTTTTCATTTTGATTAGTCTTACTTAATTTACATCATTTTTATTTTTGGACAATAACTTAGCATTTTCTTTTAATCGCATCCATATATTTTAACTCTCTTTTAATTTCATCTACACAACTTATTTTCTCTCCTCATTTATTACCACTTTCTTAAATATAAATCGATTACTCTTTGATGCAATTCAAAGAGGACAGAGTAGTAAGTGTTAACACATACTTACCTTATTTCTGGCGCTAAACATTTAGCTTTATATGAGTTAGTGTAGATTAAGATTTGAACCTGTAACTTTTTATCACGCTGACTTCTAATATCATGTCAAAAAATTAATTCAACCAAAAGTTTAAGATAAACCTAGCTCCTTTTATCCGTTGTATACATTATTATAAAGTTACATACTGTATTCTCTTAATCCGATATGAGACTGCTTACATATGGTCAATAATAAACACATCCAAAACAGAATTAAATTAGAATATAAAATTATGAAAGGGACAATTGCAGCTTGCCGGTTTGGAGTATGGTTGTAAGTTGTAAACTTGTAACGTAAAGAAAGTGATGTTTTTTAATGCTGTCGGTGTTTTTAACCCTTAAACCAATTTACTCACCAAGTTAATGAGTGAGGTGGTATTTGGCCGGGAAAGATCACATGACTACGTGCTAAACAGCCAAAACAAGCCATGTTTATGTGAGTTGTTAGACCCACCAGCAGGGCCGAAGCCAAAAAATAAAAATTTAAAAAATTGAAAAATTAGAAATAAAATTAATAATAGATAATTAAAAAATTTGTTGTGGCCAAATTAGAAAAATAGGTCGACTTATAATTAAAGTATTATTGAAATTTTAAATAGTAAAAAATTCGAATTATAGTCGCATCTACTAAATTCAGCTTTCTAAAATTATTTATTAATTTTCATCCTAAGACAGAGTATCCTTAAGAATGATGTTATAACAATCATAAACAAGTATACTAATTGCTCCATTCTTAAGTTTCAAACTTGAATTAGATATTAGATATTTAATGGGTTTTACTTTTACTTTTAAGGTATATATAACTCATAGTTCAGCACTCGCTAATTACAAATTATAAAAATTGCTTTTAATTAATTTTTCTTACAAATCTGATTATTTTATAGAACCGTTCTCTTTTGTATGTCCACTTAAAAATTTTTATTTTTAAAGAGAAAATTTTAAATAAGATTTTTAAGGGATATATCAAATAGAATATAAAATATATTCATATGAATCTTGTTAGATCTAACTTAACGTATAATTTTTAGCTAAATAATTTTTAATACCTATTTAAAGATTTTAAAGTTTATAATTTATTTGATGAAAAAATATATGGATAAACAAAAATTGTTGTGTAATTAATTAATTGATTTGATTCCATCAATTTTGGAGCAGTTTTGCCGACGCATTATTATGATATTTTAGTGACTAAGAAATTTGTATTATTGTGTAAATTGTTCCTGAAAATGACTTTTGCTGAAAATCAGCTTTTATTAGGGGGATTCTATCAATTGGCTCATGCATGATTGGCGTTTATGATCCAATTGCTATGCCTACTTTTCAATCTGTCATGCACAAATCTATTATTTAAATAGCGTTAAATATTCAAAATCCAAATTATAGATTTTAATTTGTTATATTTTTTTTAAAAAAACTTTTGTTTAATTTGTTGAAAGTAAATAAATAAAAAGAAAAAATAGGTAAATAAAAAAAATGTGATTAAGACTATTGAAGTTGCTAATAAATCTAGGAAGTAGGTCACCAACTCAAGAAGATGCTTATTTCAAACTTCAAACTATACACATTAACATTATCAGCCATATTTTAATACTAAATTTTTTTTTATGATTACGTATTATTATTATTATTATTGCTCATTTTGCTACTAACGATTTGTTCATCTCATGGTTGTTACTTTTTAAATTCTAGTTATATAGGTAGATGTTAGCTGTGATAGTTGTATATTTGTAATGGAGTGTAACTTTGCAATTATAGAGGTAAAAAATTATTCATCAAATTGGTTGTGAAAAAAAATATGATTCGTAAAAGTTGCAGTTATGGTAGTCATAGTTATTATCGCGATTCTGATCTATAATCCTATGATTTTGTAATCCAAATACAAACTATCAATCCAGATCGTAAGCAGAGCCGTGACATTAGTAAAACCTTACGATTTTGATTGGAAGAAAAAATTGAGAGGTAGAACCATAACATGATTTACGATTCTACAATCCAACAATCGATCCTAAGTCTAATTATTATTATTTTTTTATGAATTGCATCTTTATCTAACTTTTACATACACACGTGTTCTAAATAAAAATCCACGATAACAATTTGAAAAAATATAGTTCGTCATCGATATGCCTTTTTAAACCAACTATAATATGTTTTTGCATTTGATTTTAAAAAATAAGTCAAAAAAACTTGAATTCACAAATGTAAACTACTTTTGATCAATTTTAAAACAATAATGTTCTAAAAGCAATTATTATTGTCATTAAATATTATTTAAACTGCAGCAATTGATGTACTTGATAAAGTAATGTTTTAACTTTATTACAAAACTTAAATTTGTTATGCCAAATACGTCCCAAACTAAAAATTTGAAATCTTTAAGTCAAAAAATCAAAAAATTAAACCAAATAATCAACGTTCAAACTTATTCCAAAAGTAAGCGTGAAATTCTCAAATCTGAGGTTTGGGTTTGTTCGCAGTTAGTAACTGCGAATAGCTATTTTGACCTGTTTTTGTGGAGCATGCTGTTCGCAGTAACTAACTGCGAACAGCCCTAAACCTCGGGTTTAAAAATTTCACAATAACTTTTGGAATAAGTTTGAAAGTTGGATTATTTGTTTTTTTGATTTTTTGACTTAAAGATTTCAAATTTTTTCCCAAACTTACTTTTGGCCCAAGCTGAATGGGCTTAAGTTTTGAACATATGTCTAAAACTTGAACTAGATCCAAAGAGTATAGATAGGCCCAAACAACATGGTACATTACGATCCCCATCCCAACTCTGAAAATTTGAAAAAAATGAGATTATTTATCTACTTAATTCCAAATATAAGATTGGGAAAAACTTATGTCCCAAAATAAGCTTCCGTACATCCAATCCTAGCTTCGGGTACAGTCGCTGTTAGTAACAGCGAAAGTGAAAAAAAAAAAATTAAAAGCCCAAAGTCGCTGTTAGTAACAGCGACCTAAAAAAAATAAAAAATTAAAAGCCCAAAGTCGCTATTACTAAAAGCGACTTAAAAAAAAAAAACTTTTTTTTTTAAAAAAAAAAAATTAAAAGCCCAAAGTCGCTGTTAGTAACAGCGACCTAAAAAAAATAAAAAATTAAAAGCCCAAAGTCGCTATTACTAAAAGCGACTTAAAAAAAAAAAACTTTTTTTTTTAAAAAAAAAAAATTAAAAGCCCAAAAGTTAAGATAGATTTTAAACTCAGCGTAGCACAGTAGGCATATTTGTAATTTAATTTTTCAAAAGGTTGATAAAGCAAGGGAGTTACTAAATTTCGCCACCCTTTTCATTTTATCGCCACCCCCCTTTTCCACGAAATTACGTATTCGCCCCTGAAGTTTAAAAAATTACAAAATTGCCACTCCTTACAAATTTCTTATTTATAATAATAATAATAATAATAATAATAATAATTAACTTTTTATATTCTTAAAAAAAATAAATAAAATTAATAATAATAACAGTAGTAGTAGTAATAATAATAATAATAATAAAAATAATAATAATAATAATAATAATAATAATAATAATAACAATAATAACACTAATAAAATTAAAATTAATAATTAAAAAAAAAAAAATTGAGTCGCCCAGAATTGGGCGCCTGAACCATGGTTCAGCCGCCCAGAACCGGGCGACTGGACCCCGGTTCAGGCGCCCAATTTTGGGCGACTCAATTTTTTTTTTTTTTTAATTATTAATTTTAATTTTATTATTGTTATTATTATTATTATTATTATTATTATTATTATTATTATTATTATTATTACTACTGTTATTATTATTAATTTTATTTATATTTTTTTTAAGAATATAAAAAGTTAATTATTATTATTATTATTATTATAAATAAGAAATTTGAAAAGAGTGGCAAAATTGTAATTTTTTAAAAATCAGGGGCAAATTCGTAATTTCATTTGGAGGGGTGGTGATAAAATAAAAAGGGTGGCGAAATTTAAGGATGGGGTAAAGGAAACCTCTTCAAGAAAACAAAGTGCGCACAATCCTCCTATCTGATTAAATGATATGTCTACAACAATATTCTGTACCAGGCACTTTACAAGCTTAACCTGCAATGATACAATGTAATCCATTAAAGAACCAAGTAAAATAGCAACTCAGTAAAGAAACCAGAAGCTAAAAGTACAACAGGGCTGGAAGTTGAGGTTGAAAAAGAAAACATTAACTTCTCTTTTTCACATATTGCAGAATGGAACCTTGGATGTTTTCTATTGCTATACGCAAACTTTCCAGAGGATCCTCTCAGAAAACCACATCACTTATCCTTTCAGAAGTAGACAGCACCATAGATAACGTAGTTTGATTGCTCTTCCTCCATGAAATTGTTAAGAATAAGCACCTCAATAATTTCATTTTACCAAAATCCAAACACAGAGAAAAGAAAACATAACACCTAAGGCATAGAAGTTTGTGAGCGTGCGTATAGTAGCACCAGCTGTCCATGTTAATTGAAGATTTGAAAAAATAACCTAATCATCATTTTTATTGATGGATTGCCACAACATAAATGTTAACTTTGTATCATAAATCATAATGAGCACTTCTGAACATTTATAATGGCTAGTATGAGTTTAATCTTATTTTTATTATCATGATAACAAAAGGTTTGACAATGGATCACAGAAACTGATAAGACAAATAACAGTCTAAATCAGAAGTCAAGGAGATATTAAAGAGATAATAAGGAACAGCATGTTCAAACTCCATTGCAGAAAAGTGTTTGCGTAACGGAATGATGTTGCCTCAGTTCTTTCTATAATAAAAGAAACCCATACTCTTTTTTTATTACTACTAACAGCGACTTAAATTTTTTAAAAAAAAAAACTTTTTTTTTTTTTTTAAGTCGCTGTTAATAACAGCGACTTTGGGCTTTTAATTTTTTATTTTTTTTTAGGTCGCTGTTACTAACAGCGACTTTGGGCTTTTAATTTTTTTTTTTTTTTCACTTTCGCTGTTACTAACAGCGACTCTACCCGAAGCTAGATTTGGATGTACGGAAGCTTATTTTGGGACATAAGTTTTCCCCAATCTTATATTTGGAATTAAGTAGATAAATAATCTCATTTTTTTTCAATCTTTCCCCAACTCTATCCTACTTCCCTTCTCCCCAATGGCCCAATCCAATCATCTATGGGATGGGTATTTTAAGCCAAACTTGAACACAAATAGCTCATCAACAAAATCAATGTTATAAGATTGCAACAAGTTTTGTATGAGATCATTTTATCATAAGATGGGTTATATAGTTAGTCTATATTCTTTTATTGATCCCTTTAAGTTTATAAGTGATTACTTTAAGGTTATAATTGATTATTTTAAATTGGAAATGATGACTTTAAAGATTTAAGTGCACTATAAGGCTGACCCACCCTACTAGAGATGATTTCACTGTGAGACCGTCTTATACAAGAATTTATTTTGTTTCAAGGCAGGCTTATGAGTTAGATTGATTTCGTTTGATCAAACTTAGTTCAATAAAATCAAATTTGAACTTAACATATAAAATTTAGTTAAACATGATGTTAATTTCATTTGATCAAACCTAGTATAATAGTACCTAATAAGTATTATATGAAAGAAAATCTATCATTTTCCTTAAATGCAAGCAAACAAAAATGTTAAATTAAAAAGATCTTGTCTAATTATCTTCAATTGAATTCATTCAAAAAATTTATATAACATTAACAATTCAATTTAAAGGAAGTTTTTTAAAAGATTCGAAAAATAACTTAACCACAATATAAATATCACCCTAATTATCTTCAATATAATTCTTCAAAACTCTATGAAGCCTACTTAACTTTAATCTTTCCGTAAAGACATATAAATTGCCCGATTTCGCCAATTTTGTTACCAATTGAGAGAACAAATTAAAGTACCCTTTTTCATAAACCATAAATTCATTTTTTAGGGATGGCGGTTAGGATGAAAGATAAAATTGTTAACTCCTTATATGTGTTATTTGAATATAGAGTTAAAAGAGTGAATTGAGTTTGTTTGGTTTTTGTTGAGTGAAGTAAGATGTTGTAATGCTTGCTTGTTGGTACTCCAATGGAAATGGTTTGGGTTTGAGAATAGTGTATTACGTTTCAGAACAATGATATAAAGAAGAAATGAGGGAAGATATGGTTTTAAATCAGAATTGATCATACATAGACAGTAGTTTAAGAATTTAAAAATACTTTAAGCATTACAATAAAAATTTTAAACAACAACAGCAGCAATAATATCATTTTAAGTAAAGACTAAAGCCCCTATCCACACATCTTATTTATCATTATCACTACAAAATCTAATCTGATCAATTCAATCAAAATCTAAAACCCAATAATCATTTTTCCTGGGTTACAAAGCTAGTGGAACTACTCCACAAATAGAGGAGGAAAATAAAAGGTCAACATGGGTTTGGTCATTTGGTGAGCTCCCAAATTCGTAAGTTCCAATCACCAAATATGGAGGGTGTTTGACAAATAACTGATAGCTAGTAATTGATAGCTGATTCTAGTGACTGATTTGATCAGCTGATTTTATTAACTGGTTTGACCAGCTGATTTTGAACCCGCTGCTATAAACAGCTTGTTCAAAATCAACTTATTCGTATCACTAGGCTGTTTCAACCAGCTAATTTACCAAATACTAGCATTAGCGGGTTTAACCACCCAACCCTCTATTTATATCAAAATAAGCTAAAATTGCTCAATAAGCTAATTTGCCAAACATCACAGTATTATCCATTTTTTCTTTTAATTTTAATATTCACATTTAATGGTTGATTTTTATTTTGGTCAATTTTTGTTTCTTCAATAACATAAACCAAAAAGAAAAAACCGAAATCGGAAGAATCAGATTTTGCGTGGCTCGTACTTTTCTGTGCTCTTCACACGTCTGTTCATCGATCTTCCCCAATTCTCTTGTAAGTAATACTGATTTCTTTATTTTTCCTTCATTCTTCTTGATTAAAATTTAGCATTTTATGGCCTAATTTGTTTTATTGGACAGCTATAGGTTTGTTATTGATTGCATTTTTACTCGGCACAATTGATTTGAGATTATGATTTTTGTGATTTATGGTTTTTATGGGTTTTTTTGTGTAAATTTCGATTTTTAGGGTAAATTTAAATTGCGATTCTGCGATGTTTTGAGGATTAATGATCGTTTTTTATAGCTTTGTTACTCTATGTAGGAAAATTGTTGATATGTTTGGAAAAATTGATATCTATAAACGTAGATATAATGGTTAACAAGGAAAATCGATGGATCAAACCCAGAAAAGTATTTGCTTATCATATGCTTCTTCCAAATACCTTTAGCATTTGACCAGGAAGCTTATTGATCATACGCTTCTATTAAAATCCAGAGGAAGTATGTTGGAAATCTGTGTACAGAATCTCAGGCTATGTTTGGATTGAGGGTAATTATTTAGGGGACAATAAAAAGTTAAACTAAGAAAAAAAAAAGATAAATGGTGGTGGATTTGAAGATACTAGTAATCTAGTATTGGCTAGTGATGATCTTTGTGTGAGTCAAGTGTTCATATCATATATGGATGGAAGATGTACGTTTTGCGTTGAGCCGTTGCTGAGTTACAAATTGCTAAAGGTTAAGACGGATGAATTGCTATCAATCAAACTTTTAGTAGATCTAAGGATTGGATAATGGTTTTGGAACTTTGCATTTTACACTTCTGATTTATGAGATGAACATTAGAAATTGGGCTAAGATGATGCAACCATAGGCATGCCTAAATTATTTATTGTCTCACTATTCTATCAATTTAGAGGTGGAACTTGGAAGTTGTTATTGGGAGTTGAATCCTTGACCATATTAGTGCAATGATCTAATGTTACTTACTGGCTATTAAATTGGTTTCTTAAATTGGAAAGTTTGGATGTATACTATAGGACTTCCATTTTTTCTGTAGCAGTTGCATTCCATACATTTTTTTTTATACTGCCATGTTTAAAGTTACTTGGCAGTCAAAGGTTTTGCACCTACTTTTTGTTATTTACAGAGCTGCTTCTGGGTAGATTTTTCTTGTTCCAATGGAAAAATGCATGCATTGCCTCCCGCGTTTTTGTGTTGTTGAAAAGTTTTCTCCAATGCTTTTATTCTTTTTTGATGGTTATGGTTAGAGGAATTTCCTATGTCTATAATTCTGATTTTTGGGTCTATTCACTATTGGGTTCCCTTATATGAAACTCATCCTAATTTCCATGTTAAGAATCCTTGGTAGCAGAAGTGGCTGATTTCTTAAAAAACTTTTCTTGTGAAGTATAAATTTGATTTAATTTCATCTGGTTTTATGAAATGGAAATGGAAGGAATAGAATTTTTAAGATGAGTACTAAGGATGCTACTATTGATTTATTGAATTCAGGTCTGGGGTTGTCTACAAAGGTCTCCAATTCAGTTTGTCCAACTACCCAATAGTGGAAACAAAAAGAAGCCCGACTAATATGAATTTTGTACAAATCTTTTGCATATGGTCTAGTCCTTAGCATTTTTTTTAATAGTGCCCAGGCTTCTCCATGGTTGTCCGTTGTCAGTGTATATATACTCCATATCATATTCTATTTAACTAGCTAATTATTGTCATAAGTTGAGCCGTTTCCAGCAGGTCAGTTGAAGCTAAACTTGACCTTTTGATGCTTAGGGTAAGCACTCTAATGTGATTCTCTCTCTTTTCACAGGTCAACTGCCCTAGGAAGTTATCATGGACTTTTTTCTAAACAGAATGAGGGAGAAGGCATCTGATTGCCCCTTTGAAGAGCAAGATATCCAGCAATGTCCTTTCTTGAGGAACATTACGAAACCGACAAACTTGTCATTCTCACCTGTGAATCTTCCTGCTCCAGTGAGTGCCAATGTCCAGGCTATTTATTGCTTCTTGGGTTGTGATATATGCAGGCACTGTTCTAAGTAATTGGATCTCTCCCACTGCAGTTAGCTGGAGCTAAAGGTCCCATCTTTGAAGATGGTCCAAATTTCGATTTGGCCTTCAACCTTTTCCATGGCAAGGATGGTGTTGTTCCGCTCACAAACAGGCCAAATCTTCACGGTGATAATTATTTTGAATCTGAATCTGCCCCAAAGTTCAATCCTTTAGCTGCAAAAGCGGCCAGCATTAGTTTGTCATCATTTGGACTTGGAGGGCCATTTGGTTTCAATTTCTTTTCTGACAAATTGAAGAAACAGAGGCAGGAAACCGAGTCCTTAGGAGAGAAGAAAAATCATTCTCAGGTATATGCTGCTTATCTTTAACATTAAATTTTGAGAGATTGTGACGAGAAGTTTTGGTGTGCCTTTAACTTTTCCCTTTCAGGAAACCATTGACCCACTGCTTCTAATTATTTTTAGCGTATCCAACCCCTCGCAATGAAGGATAGAAATATTTTCGTAGAAAAAGCCTTATAATTGGTTGTCATTTTCTAAATGCTTATTGGTCTATTGATTAAATTGGGTAATTGAATACTAGAAAATGTTATTTGCAACCATTACCACTACAAAAGGTGACTGCCTTTTCAGTATACCTTCTAATAGCATGTGTGATGATTCATTCTAGATCTTGGCATATATATTTGTCTACCTTATACCCAGTTAATATTTCTATTGGTGTATATATATGCATAGGAAAAAGATATTTACACGTGTATCTTAATCAGAAACAAAATTCATCAGGGCATGAGGCTATCAGCAATGAGTGGCTTCAAACTGGGAATTGCCCAATTGCGAAGTCTTATCGAGCTGTAAGTCACGTTCTTCCCCTTGTTGCTAAGGCTCTACAACCACCCTCTGGTATGAAGCTCCGTTGTCCTCCCACCGTAGTTGCTGCCAGGGCTGCTCTCGCACGGACCGCCTTTGTAAAAAATCTCCGCCCACAACCATTACCTGCTAAGGTGCTATGCATTGCTGCGTTGGGAATGGCATCCAATATACCACTGGGTATATGGAGGGAACATACACAGAAATTCTCACTGTCATGGTTCATTGCAGTTCATGCTGCTGTCCCCTTCATAGCCATGCTTAGAAAATCTGTCAGGATGCCTAAAGCTGCCATGGCCTTAACCATTGGTGCGTCTATTCTGGGTCAGGTAATTGGCTCAAGAGCTGAGCGGATTCGGATGAAAATTGTGAGTGAGACGCACATTTCAGCGTCACAAAAAGCTGGCAATGAAGATTCTACAAACTACAACTCTGACAGCATAGAGAGTTTTGCTAAATTCCATTGTGGAAATCAGCAAATGATGTCGGTGACACTTTCTAGCAAGCGTGTTAATGCAGATTCGCCTGGAACTCGAGGTAATGTCTGCTTCTGAGATGGCTGAGGATGCTAAGAAGAATTACAGTCAACTATGGTAGTGTGCAATATATAGGTTATATACTAATCCATGATCTTGTGCAGTTTGTTCTGAGGTGAATTGCTGATAAACTATTGTTGAAACAAACATATGAAATTGTAAAGAAACATTACTTTTGTCTATGGATCAATGCCATAATTCAGACTGCTTCATTTTGTATATAGAGTGCTCCTTTAGAGCCAATCTGTTTTTAGGCTCGTCGATTAACAATCTACAATATTAAGGGTCAAATCTGGGCCCGTTGTACACTTATTTTCGGTTTAACTTTATTCTATTCAAATCAATGCAACATTGTGGCTTGTACAATTATAGAACAAAATAAGCTAAGGACCTATTTCAAAGTATAAAGCAACTAATAATCTTCTACTTCATCCGCATACTAACTATGGACAACTAGAAGATCTTATCTTTTAGAATATTGTGGCTTGTAAGTTGTAACTACAACCTCTAAGTCGTTACTCACCCACCGTTTCATGGGTTTTGCTATATTGTGTTTGTGGCTTGTAATTAGTAATTACTCTTTATAATTTTCTTGTCCACACATTAAAATTATTCTATCATCCTATTCATATGTTTCTCCCACTTTATTATAAATCACAATTTTTTTTACCACTTTTATTTAATTTTGTGGTTTGTTTATAATTTATCCTTGTAGCAAATGCTATGAGACGGAGGGACTAGAGAGTATTGATTTGCTTCCCTTTCCGCTATTGTTTTATCCCTTACATTGTCTAAGAACCCCTGTCCTAGGGCTGCTTCGCATTTTGCTAATGACTTCGATGTAGTTTAACACACTCAATTTCTTTGAGATTGTCTCTGATATAATGAGGAAAAAGAAAATATCATTTTCAATATCAAACTCAAAGGGACACATAAGTATATCATTATTAAAGCTCACCCAAAAAAACAAAATAAAGGTAATATATGTCTAGACTCTAGACCTATTAGATTGGTCGGCAGATCGGTAGAATTTGACCCAACAGATTATAAATTTATGGAGTATTATTTTATTATGATTGCTATAAATAGTTAAAATACAATGCGGTTATTTCAATAAAAATTTCAAATAGCTTTTTTTTATTATATTGGACCAAAATCAGCTTTTCAAGTCATAATTATGCAAGAATTAAGATTAAACTCGCAAGAAAAAAATTGACAAAATAATATTCTCTCTATTCCGAACAAATGTATCATTTGTTTTTTTGGCACTATTCACTTATCACTATTAACTTGTATTTTATTCTTAAGCTATAATTAAAAAAATATCCAAATAATATCTTATTAGATTCATGTCATTGTAATTTTATTAATACTAACTTATTATAATTTTTAAAAAATTTTAAAAATTTAAGATTAAAATGACAAACGTGACATTTGATTAGTGAATATTGATGCCAAACTCGAATTTTTCAATTTTTTTAAAAAGAAGTCCAATCGCTCGAATCCCGGTTAGTTAGGTATGAATAAAACTTTTTAAAATAGATTCGATGATTTGATTTTCACTTGACCATGTAACTGATATGATTTGATCCGATTTAAAAATGAATTTATTAATATGTAAATATCAATGTGGATACAAAATTCGAATTTAATCCTACTCGAAAAACTTGACTCGAAATTAACCCAATAATCCAAATGAACACCTTTAGGTATGAATATGATCAAGTCAAATCAAAATTTGACAGGTAAGATACCAATCTACCATAGAAAACTTACATACTCCCTCTGTCCTGAATAATTTGCATCAAAGAGAAAGTGTTATTTTTTAAGAAAAAGGTGGATAATGTTAATAAATAAAGAAAGAGAATGAATTGTGTGAATTAAATTAAAAGAAAGCTAAAATATATGGATGGGATTAAAAAAAAGTAGTGGGCCATAGTCCAAAAATAAAAATGACGCAAATTAAATGAGACAAACTAAAATAAAAAATATTGCAAATTAAATGGAACGGATAGAATAAAATATAGATGGTACACAAAAGAAAATAAAGGCTAATATCCAACAACAAAACAAGCCAAACTATGGAAAGGAAAAACAAAGAACGCCAGAGCACAAAAAGACGGCATCTCCTCAGACTCGGTCACTCGGATGACAAATTAACAGTTTATTAGATATAATAACAGCATTCAGCAGACTGCTGTACAAAGCCGAAAATATGTCAACCAATACACCATAAGGATTAAGGAGAACTTCAATTTTCGATACAAACTACTGCCAGATTTTCCCAAAATCAGAAATCTCCAAAGCTTCTGTAATCTGTACATACTAGCCCCAGATCATCAAAATTAGAAACCTCCAACATATTGTCTTTGGACGCCACCGTATCTATCAGGACCGACATTACCAGCATCATAAGCTGGAGGGACAGCATTTAATCCAGGGCAATCCCTTGCAAAATGCCCGACTTTTTGACATTTGAAGCACTGTGCACCATTGTTACTGCTGGGTATTTGATTCATAATGCCTCCTGGATTGCTGAGAACACTTGGACAATTTGATGAATTATGGCCAATACCCCCACAGTTACTACAGGTCATTGGCACCCCAGAAGAAGCACTAACATACCCACCACTATACTGATTCCCCAACTGGCTTGTGTTGTTGATATGCATGCCCGTTTCTCGACCAGAATGTCCGGTATTTGTTCCATAACTTAGGCCTGAAACCATCGGCTGGCTGATTCCAACATGACCCATCCCAGATCTATTTGCTTGTGCCAGACCAGAATCGTCGACTTTCATTTTGCTCATTAATTCCAGAAGATGCCTGGATTCTGCAACAAAATTCACCTTCTCAGCTTTCATGATGGTTGACTTGACTCTTTGTTCGTCACTGAAAGTCTCTTCCTTGACTTTCAACTTGAATATGTATTTCGTGAAAACAGCTGCTCTAGCGATTTCTGTAACTTTGTTATCATCTTGTGCCTCATTTTTCAAATAATACAAATCTTTGGCGGGAATGCCCATAATTTCTTCCCCAACTTCTTGGAACCCTGTTGCCCAGGTGGTGGCAGTATGATCCTGTATCTGCAACTGAAGAATATACCTATAATCACATTCATTAACAGTCTGATCACATTTATCACACCACCATGTTCCATCTCCATTATTTGTAACCTTTTTGTTGCATTGACGTTCAGCGTTCTTGACGGGGCATGCTGCATAACAGAAGTTGTCCATCTTTATAAATGATATGGTGCCACAAACGGCAATATAATCGGGCTTTTCAGAGGTCCCCAACTTCTCATCCTTTATCTGTGATATAGTCTTACGTACATCACCCCTAGCACCCAAACTTGTCGTCTCTCTTGATATGGAAACTGATGGAAGGTTCTTTCCATCCCGATCAAACCATTCCTTAAGCCTCTGAGCCTCTGGAAAATCAGGTTCTATAAATAACTGACTAGTCGAAAGAGTTCCCACACCCTTCCCATTGAACTCATAAACTCTTGCTGACTTGAGAGCTAAAACAGGAAAATTTCCATTATCACACATATTTTGCAAGGTCTGTCCTTCTGAATTACAAAAACTTCCCCACAATGTCACTTCAACACTTCTGCCAGACATATCCTTCAACTGAAGATTCCTTTTCTGAGTTTCGGTTCCATTTTTCCTCATGATTGAGGATGTTGGAGAAATTGATGATACCACACCAATCACATCCACGATACCATTGTTCTCAATATTCTCAATGTCACTGATAGGTCGGAAATGAAATTGCTGTTTAGGAATTATACTATCGTCTTCAAAACAAGGTTGAACTATAGAGGTGGTATCCAAAAGGATCTCATGATCATTAGCAAGATGATTGAAATTCTTCTGAGCAGGTTTCAAGCTCCCTTTCGAAATCATGTATACCTTACCAACCTCAATCAGGGTGTAGAACTGATCAGCCACAGCATTAAAACAGGTGACTCGAATTTCTCCACCATCAGAGTCTAAAAGATCAAAGTTAAATACTTTCCCCTCCCCACGAGGATTATTATAGTGCCGAAGGTCACCCTTTGCTGTTACCCTTGCCTTGATTGTCCATCGACCTTGGTAGGGATTTAGGGCAGCAATTGGAATTATCCTAGGAGGGGCTTCATTCTTAGTGACAGGACCCCTATTCATGTACATTGAAGCTGGTTGCTGAAATGCAGGTTGCTGATGCCTTGCATAAGCATTGGAAGGAGCGCTTGAGAAATCGGTTTTGGCATTATGGAATGATCCGTATGGACGAGCAGCTACAGAGTTAACAGAATTATCATTGGCCATCACTGGTTTAGGGTGCATAGGAGATCCACTATTTGTTGAATAATGTCCTGGAATTGGATTGTTAGCAGCAGAACCACCATAAGATTGCATTTGAGCACCACGTTCCAGCTTCAGCTGCTGTAAAACCCCAGGGCCATCAGGTCTAGGGGTGGAACCAGAGACTGGTGGATGAATATTTGATTGTTGAGCATTCCCAGGAATCACCCCAGTTTGAGCTGCAGAGGAAGGCATTTGAGCAGTAGCTCTAGCAGCGCCATTCACATATTGCATTGGTTCTCCTATTGTGGGACAAGTCTCTTGTACCACTTCAAGTTCAATGATAATTATGATCCTGCATAAATTAAGCCCATTGATAAATAAAGCCATCAAACCATCATTAAAAACCCAGACTTTAAAAGAACCAAAATTTTTCTTCATGAAATCAAAGTTAAAAAACAACAAAACACAAGGAACATCAGAAAACCTTCCACACTCTAATTCACAGAGATCACATAAAGGAACTGAACACAGGGCTTAGAATGCCAAGAATTCATTTCCTCTTTTCATCTCCTTTATGGTCACACAATCCCCAAATTGTGCTGCCCA
>NC_080061.1:5373757-5488757 GCF_026212465.1 Amaranthus tricolor
TTTGATTGTCATGTATCAAGGATAGGGTGAAAGGGAGTGCACTCGAAATCCCAACATAAAAAGTAATAAGAGTTTTGTTATGGATTTTAATCATTAAATTATGTAACAAACCCTCTATTTTTCTTTTAAATAATGAAAAACATCCTAATTCAGAATATATAAGAACATAAAAAAAATGCATTTAGAGTTAAAAGTTGAAGATCAACTTTTATTTTAAAAAAAAGATTAATTCTAATATATATATATATATATATATATGTGCGCGCGCTCAACCTATGTGTATAGCTAGCATACAAATATTTTAAAATTTGCCTTTGAAAAACTTAAAGCTTTAAAATCATATAAAGAAATCTGTTTTACTATTTTAAATACTATATACTTATTATGATATACAGACTTAAAACTTATACTTCATATCGACATAGCTATAGATAAATAAAAGCTATAAATTAGGCAAATTTATATAAAACAATTATAATATGATCTAAAATACAGTAGTTTCTAAATATAAGTGTTAACATTTTCAAATGTCAAAAATCTAACACAAATATTAAAATAACAAAATGAAAGAATTGATGAAGCTTAAGCAAACAAGGCAACAGTACTATAAATACCTCATACCGTCATGCAATGCAATTGTATTTTAACACTACTGAACATTTTTCATGAAAATTTATGCGGATTTTATTTTCACTTAATCCTCTCATTTTTTTAACATGCCTTATAATAAAAAAACATTATATTACGTGTGGAATGTAAAGACTAGCAATGGTAATTCCAGCAATAAGATCATGCCTAAACTTACTAAAATTGTCTGTTTTCCTATTTTTCCTTTAAATCTTTTCAAATTATCTGTTTTTTATTAGGCCTTTCCACACTATAAAGTGGTAGTAAAGACTCATTTCTTCTAGATGAAACTGTATTGATCTGATCAATGCCTTCGTCTCCAATTCGACGATTCATTTCTCCGACCGTTTTTCCGGCGTCCTTGGCCGGAAATCACACTTAAACTAATGAAATATATGTAAGTATTATTTTAGTCAAATTGTTGTGTTTGAAATGTGCAACAATAGCAACTATATATAACCCTACACGTAAAGCTTCACAAATGCCAAAATACAAATTGTTTTATAAGCTATTTGCGTCTATTTTTGAAATTTTTAATTGTAATTTAATTATTTTATATTTGTAGAAAATAAATGGCGGCTCAGACCAGAGCGATATTAAAATAATAAATTATTAAGATTGAATATCATGGTAATTGTCTTTAAAAGTCGATTACTATATAATTACTCACGCTGTACAAACAATACAGAGGAAAGAAAAGTGTTTAATTCAAGAAATGAATCTAGAAGTAATACCATCTAGATTCAAGTTGAGGAAGTCAATGCAAACTGATTGAAGATTGAATCAAAGATCACATTTGATAGTTCCAAACTGATTTCATAAAATTCATTTTAATGTATTATTATTTAGAGATGTAGTGTATATTAACTATTATGTAGTGAAAAAATTATAAATAAAAAATTTTATGATTAATATTTCATTACCATAAAAATAATATGTTACATTTTATAAAAAATTTTATTACAAATTATTTTCATTATCAGTATCAAGAACTCACCGCTAGTATATATTATAACGACTTTGTAGACTTAGCTTAATTAGCTAGGGTAATAAGCAATGGCCACGTTATTACAAGGCAATTAGGAGACATGCGTTACAGCAACTTTGTTTATATATATTTTTTGATTATTTAATGAGATATACAATTTTACAAATGTTACTCTGCACCGTCCCGATGAATTTGCATGCGTGTACAAATGACAATTTTTTTCATAAAATTCATTTTAATTTAGGGTGCGGTAATGTAAATTGTATTATAGAGAATAAAAATGTGTGAATGTAAATTGTAATTAAGAAAAAGGAAATTTCACATAGTAGCATTAGATTTTCATGAATTGCCAATAGTAGCACTTTTGTAGGATTTTTCCACATAGTAGCATCCAGTTTATACCTTATCTAACTGCCGTAACATTTTCCGTTAAATTCTTGTCAATTTTCGTTTAATTCACCATTTTGACGTTTCCACCCTTATTAAGTGTTGGTTGTTGTCTTTATAATTTGCCTTAAACTATTTTTATTTTCTCAAATGTTTAATTCACCATTTGAACGTTTAATTTATCAACGTTCTCAAATGTTGTAACAATTTTGTTTTCAGTCAAATTGTTGGTATTTTTGACAAAAGGTAGCTTAAGCACTATTAGATAAGCCATAATGTTGACTTAATGTACTTAACTAGGATTATAAGATTCAAAGGTGCATTTTCAGCATTAATACATATGTACTTAACTAGGGTAAATTATAAAGACAACAATTTGAATGAAAATAAATTATTACAACATTTAACAGCTTATTAAACGTCACAATGGTGAATTATACATTAACGAGCATAAAATAGTTTAGGAAAAACTATAAAGACAACAATTAACACTTAATAAGGGTAAAAATGTTAAAATGGTAAATTAAACGGAAATTGACAAGAATTTAACTGAAAATACTACGGCAGTTAGATAAGGCATAAACAAGATGTTACAATGTGAAAAAATCTTACAAAAGTGCTATCACTAGCATTTCATGAAAGTTCGATACTACTATGTAAAATTTCCTTTAAGAAAATAATCGGATCTATTGTCAATTATAGGAATAAAATAAAATCGATTTAACAACTCAAAATAAAAAAAGCAACCAAATAAGACATTGTTTGTTAATTGTAAATTTGTAAGTTGTTAATATTAAATACTCCACTGAAAGAAAGAAAATTGGGTTTGTTCAAATGAAAAGGTAAATAATAGTTATTTTGGAATGTTAACATTAAAATTAAGCAATAGAGTTTGAGAAGACAACAACAATTTCAGTTAATGAATTATTTTCTCTATTTTAAGTCGATTATCTTTCTAACATGGTTTTCATCTCTTTATATACAGGTTTTTCAGTTTACCGCATTCTTTTTTTTGACATGAATTGTTATCAATTCCTCCCCAGACTTTGATTATAGATCGAGTAAGTATAATGATAATGATGATATCTTTCAAATACGAATTAAGGTTAGCTATATCTAAATCACGAATAAATTAACAGAAAAAAGAGTATCTAATTATTTTTTATTACAGGATAGGCTAAAAGAAGGAGAAATACTAAATGAGAATCAAACCAATAATCTTAATTATCTGAAAAAACATTTGTTACTCTAAATAAAACAAGACTTGGTTTTCGTTTACTCTATGTTAGAGACACATAATACGGTATACAACTAATTACAATAGTAGAAATACAAAGCTATACAATTTAGGGTGCCCATAGTATAGTAGTCTAATAGACATACCAAAGCAGCTTTGAGCCTTTGATTGCTTATATTCTTTTCATCAATGAACCATACATAATCAAAGGCAAAACCCAAACAATTTGACTATAAAAAAATACTCCATGATTTATGGAAAAGAATGAATAAAACTAGTATTATGGCTGTATACACTTGTGTCTTCATGGATAATAATTATAATTTATTAGTTGTTTAGTACATTAGACATAATTTAAATTCAATTTGAATATACAAATAAAAATATATAAAAATTAGAGAAACCGTAAGTTTGACAAATCATCGATGATTGCAATCCGACATATGTATTGTCTAATTAATAATTACACCACATATCGTTTTATTACAATGATTTTAATTAATAAAAATTATAAGATTATCGTTGTTTCATAATACACACGATAACAATTTGTAATTTCCCAACAAAATAAGATTTATATAGAAATCAGTAACTAAAATAATATTTATATACAAGTTATTAAGTAAGGCGCCTATTTAGCAAACAATTCTTAGCAAAAGTTTTTGGTTGAAATTATTGGCTGATTTGACTAACAAGAAATATTAGCTGAAAAGTTTGTGTTTAAGCCAATTTTTGTGGAGATGTTTGGTGAAAATTATTTATTGATTATTGTTGACTATTTATTAAAAAAATCCAAAAACTAACATAAAAAATTACTATGAATAATTTTTTTAATTTGACTTAAAAACTAACCAAAAAATCAAAAATCAATTAAAAAAGCTAAATATCAAGTTCAGTATTTCACTAAATAAAACATAAAGGGACTAAAACAGACTAAAGTTCCACAAACCATTTATAGTTAAGTTCAGTGTTTAACTTAAATAAAAAGATCATTTAAAAAAAAACTTAAATAAGAATATCTTTTATGTTGCAATGCTTTTGTATCATTTAAAAATTCATAATCAAAATATCGACATATTTAAACTACAAGAAACATTAAAATTAACCAAAATGACAAAGAGTTTGTACGTACAAATCTTAACAACTTCTAAAAGCTTGTGATAAACAATGGAGGCAAAAGTTGGTACGACTAGCTAATGTGATACGAAACTGAGGGGTGGTTATATTAATTGGATATAAAAGGCAAAACAAGTGTACCTATGAATAGTTAAAAAAAAATATTTTATTATCTCAATATCATTAAGTATCTCACTAGGTCTCAACTACGTATAAAATGCAAAACACGTGTACTTATGAATTGTTAAAATACAAAAAATTTACAAAGAAGTTGTTTCTAATTGACCTTAATTGGTAGCAAACGTTACATAAATATAAAGTGTAAATGATTTAATAAGCTAGTCATTTTACTTTGAATTATAAATCTTTGACTCTATCAAAATAAAAAGCATCAAGCCAATAATTAGTTTCAAATAAAAAACAATGTACTCCTATGTGAAAAAGTGCAAACAAAATTTTAATTAGAAATTGTTAATAATAAATCAATTTTTGTTTGATCTGCTGAACAATAAATTAATCTATTATTTATTTATAAACTATCTAATGACTGAAAATAAACTTACATATTGTATATTCTTAATAATTTGACTTACAAAGAAGGTTTGAAAAAGATTATAAATAATAGATAAATTTATTTTCAACAATTATACCCAATATTGCATTGGGCTTTATTTAAAAATAAACATAAATATATTTATTTTCAGCTAATCGAACAAAAATTAGTTTACTATTGACAATTTCACCTTTAAAATTTGTGTTGATACATGAAAAGGAATAAGAATGGGATCATCTCAAATCTCTCATTCTCAATCTTAATATCAAATTACAAGCCTATGATATATGTTGAATCATCCTCCTCTAACATTTAAATTAACACTTAGTAATTTTAACTTGTTTACAAATATTAAGCAATAATTTAATAACATAACAACAGTTTAATTAGAACCGTAAACAATACACAATAACATCACATTACTCCAAATCTCCAATGCCATTAAGCGGCTTTCATTTAAAGTAGAGTTTGAATGAATCGAATGAATACAACTTTACCCTTGTTAAAATGTAATGGCCGGCCCCAAAAATTTTTGATTGACTAACGGAAGTTGACGTTGGCTTGGTAAGTCTTGCCAGTAGACCAATAAGAAGGGCAAATATTATAAGCCACAATAACTTCCCCACGTCCATTCATGAACTTGAAAGTCAGAGGTTGGCCACCAAGTTTGGCAAATGCTTGGAATGAAGCTCCCCAATTACGGCTCATGCTAACCCATCCAGTTTGGGATCCTTTTACCCACATTTGGGATATGTCTCCACCTCCTCCTACATTCATAACATATACTAATAACCAGTATGGGTTTCCTTGGAATCTTAGTCTGATTCCTCCTTGCCTTACACATGATATCCTGCAAAAAATGTTAATTCATAATATAAATCAAAATAATGAAAGTATTTCTACACGGAATACAAATACGGAATAGGAATGACAAATTGGGCGGGTGAGTGTGGAATATACTCTCCTCATATCCATACCCACCACCTAATAATTATTTATGGCGCGCGGGTAAAATCTTCATACTCACGTCTGTGCACCTTGGTATGCATTCAACTTATCCTCACCCATATGGAAAAGTAGGTATACCCATTATGGGTAAGAGGGTAAGAGGAGTCGAGAAAGACTTAGGAGAACTTGGGATGAATAATCAAAAGTTGATTTGCACGAGCTATACCTCTCTGTGGACCTGACCGGAATAGGGGTAGTTGGAGGCGCCTTATCCATGATTTAGACTATTGATTTGCTCTTCACTTAATAGTTGGTGTTCTTGTTCTCTGTCTTTTACTCGTTCTATTATTATTATTATTATTATTATTATTATTATTATTTCCCTTTAATTGTTATTACTTTATTTTATTTATATTTGCATTGTATTTATCTTTTTTATGTTTAAGAGTCACGCTTGAGCGATACGATGCAAACCTGCAAAGTCAGCTTCAGCCTCACTCAGCCCTAGCCGTTGCAGAAACTGCTCTTGTTCTTTCTCGATTAGAGGGACTCTTTGGCCGCGCTCTCCTTTATGGGTATGAGTTCTCGTCGTCTTTCCCTCTCCAAACCCTGACCATAATTTTTTATGGGCGGGGTACACTGTGTATGGTGATAATGACCCATTATGAGTATACCGTACACGCCTACCTCACATTCACTCCAAATCCACCTTATAAGCTCCATAAAATCGTAATTCGTTACAAATTTGTTGTCTATCTAAATTTTATTTAAAATATGAAATGTAATAAAATAAAATTAATATCCTTAACATTTTTTCAATAGACGGTTTTAATAAAAATATACAAAATGATATAGAATTAAACCTTGTATACATGAGGCGAATCAAGTGGGTATGGGGTGGGTGGGTGGATATGGAGCGGATAAGACCTCATCATTATTACCCACCACCTACCTGGCCCGTTACCTATGACGAGTAAGACTTTTTATATCTATATTATTTATCCACTCACTACCAATCAAATTTATACTTATACATACCCTAATTATAGCGAACTCAATGCGAAACCCGTATAATTTTACCCATATGTCTTCTCTAGGACGGAAATATGAATGGTTTAAGAGATAAATGTATACCTTTTATAGTTGACAGGAACAATGCCACCTCTAACTTGAGCAATCTTCATGAACATGGGCTTAGACAAGTCGAAATGGGAGCGAGGCGGGTTGCACCACCCGCCATTATCGGTGGGTTTATACCAGTTCGGTGGGCACAGATTGGTGGCCGTAATCTTAATGGAAGGTGCATTACTTTGACACCATTTTGAGTTAACGCATTTGAGCTCATAACAAGTCCCACAACCTTTTCCATTGTTGAACATCACCGAGCTTAGTGCTGCTGTTGCTAACCCGTACCCGCTCTCGTGCAAGTTCCCGTACCCACATGCCCCTCCTTTTTGAATTGTCACCACAATTTACATAATTATTTTTAACATTCATCAATTTTACAATTTAAGAAACTAAAAAGCCAAATAAACTTATCAAAAACGACCTTTTAAAATATTTTATTTCAAAAAATTGCCTTTTTTATTATAATGTAATTTGAAAATCTATAAGAACACACATCAAATATTGTTACTTTACAACGAGTAAATAAGAAAAAAGAAAATTAAAAGTCAGCGCGTTTTTCTCAAGTAACATTAAAAAAAAACTATATAAACGAATCCTAAATCATTTTAAGGTAGTGTCTTAAAAGAAATAAATATGATAAAAATATCAGATTTAATTTCGAGGTAATTCATTTCATATAAGTGATTTTTAATTAATTATAGCATTTTAGGAGTTGTAGTAGTTTAATTTGTTAATTGAGCATACAAACAAAGAGAATCCTACTAATTAAAGAAAAATGTACTAACCCATAGTCTCCGAAGCAGTTTCATCCCCATAAAATGTAGCATGGGCAAGCTTCCAAGTTGTCGCCGGTGGCGTATAAGACGTTGACGGAGTATAATAGGCTTTAACAACCGTAGATGGTATCATCGTCATGGTCGCCATTATCATCAACACCATCATATTGAAACCTTTTGATCTAATTATTAGACCCGTCATTTTTTTTGTATGATTCTTCTCCCTAGCTTAGCTTCTTGTAGTGGTACTCATGTAACTACGTACTTATATACCGTACATGTTTAAAGTTTATGCATACCACTAATATATATAGCTCAATTTTGTCAACTTGTTGGTACCTAGATAGAGTATAGTACTATTATATATTTATAATTATAATTTATTATACGTGAGCTTCATAACTTAGATGTATAATGTTTTTTATAGCAAGCTAGTCAAGTCAATTACTATCTACAAACTACTCTACATGTCATTGACAATTGATGAATTAAATTTATGTCTTCATAAATCTATTTATTGAGGGATGGGATGAAAATAATATTATTGGGATAATTTTGATTAAAACACACTTAAATGAGGATATGTTCTCTAACATAACTTTATAATCAAACGGAAAATAATTGTGAATTCTAGACTTAAAAATTTGCCAAAAAATGTCAACAATAAAGTGTCTAAATTTATTGTTCGATTCATGTTATACAATATTTGTCTATTAAATTTTTTTCTTGATTAATTTGCTATATATTTCATTTTGTTAAACTTTTAAATTTAACAATAGGACCATCATCTATCTCTTAATTTAATCCACAAATTGAATATATCTTTATCGCATCTACATATTTTTTTTATCCATCAGTTTTTGTCTTTTATCCTTTAACATTCTATCAAAAAGATGATAAAGTAAAATATAGCAAAGTCAGAGGACAAAGAGATTAATTACCAACTTCATTCCGGCTCATGTATAGGAAATTATTTAGTTACATGACTATATATAAATAGAATCAACATTAATAGTAATTAAAGAAGTTACATATTGAGAATCGTATTTTGTCTTAATTTGGTACCCTCGGCCCTCCCTTTTCTTGACTACCTACTTAAAAAATGTTAGCTTGTTACCACTTACTATAAATAGTAAAAATAGAAGTTATACTTCACTGAATTAATAACGTTAAACAATTTGTAATAATCAATGAATGATCACTATATGAAATCCCACAATGGATCTAGCCGTAAGCCGTACGTACAAATAATTGTTGACAAATTATTTTATATATTATATTATGTCTAATTAAATTGTACTTCATATATTATGTCTAATTAAATTGTCAATTATGTAGTTAATAATCTCTAAGGAAAATTTCTATGTATCAATCTAGCCGGCGACAGTATTGTAGAAAGAGACCTTAACATAAAGAAATCCCGACCTGCGGGCATGTTTATTGTTACTCTTTCAAAACAACAACCATAAAAGTTATTTCTATTTTTATTAAAGTTGTCATTTTAATGTATAGAAATTTCTAATTTATTATTGTAATTTGTAAATTATTATACAAAGAGAAAATAAATTTTAATAAAATAAAATAATAAAAACTTAATTAAAATTCCAAAAGCACCTCTTTAATGTATATATAGCTCCAAATTAAATGGTAGGTGTAAAGTTGAATTTTGGCTCTTATTCATGTTATTATATAGGACTAAAAGATTCATATAATTATAGTCAAAGTATTTTGTAATTATATTATAATAAAGTACTTATTCTAGAAATTTCATATTAATTTGATTTTATAGTCAATTATGATAATAAATTTAATTAAATATGAAAATATCAAACTTTAGCACTTCTACTAAGTTTATTGATAGTTATTATTAGGGTGTTAATTATTGTTCATATATGAGTTGTTTTATATTGGAGATAGGGAAGAGAGTATATTACTTTGTAAATTTAAGCAGTAATTCTTACCATTATAAATTAATTTTAGTATGTAATGTACTCTCATTAAGTAACTCTTACTAACAAGCCAACAAAGAAAACGCAAATTTTTCATTTCAGTTTAAAAATTATTTATTATTTATTATTTATTAAACATGTTTTTTTATATGTTAGACCAACCAATAAGCCAAAAATCATGAGTTAAGACCCGAATTAGTTGTTGCTTTGGTTCTAGCCGTATAGGTCTTAAGCTTGCAATTACAAAATACACCAGATCTAGACCCTCCTAAATCCATTCTTCATAATTAATTTTAAATCTATATTGTATTAATTTCAATTCAGTATTTCACCCGATCTAGACCTGTATTTCACCTAAAAACCATTTTGACACTTAGTTGGACTTTAAAAAAATATATACAACGGTATAATACGTATGATTAGATTAGACACCATAAAATATTAACACTATGATTGGATGAAGGAATTTGAATAGAAAGAAAAGAAAGAGATTTAGAGTTCGCTTGGATTGAGAGTAAATATTTAAAAGGTTAAAAAGTCAAATTAATGTAACAAAGGTAATTAGAGAAGCAAATGAAGTTATTGAAATAATTGTGATAATGATAGAATAAGAGTTAATTAAAAAAGATGTAAAAAAGAGGTTGATTTCTCTCATTTAAAAAAAGTAAAGGTAAAGGACAATTCCAATATTCCGCACAAGGTAGGGTCCATGTAGGGATTATTCTTTTTCTTGAAAGAGGTGGACAAACCATACTTGGTACCCTCAAATATTTGTCTTCAATACAAGCGACCCTTTAGAGGGGGGATCATTTCCTTTGTTTGGATAACAATTTTAGAGAAGGAGGATTTAGAATGTAATAGACTTGAAATTTCCCTTTAATCATCCAATTAATTTTTTTTCCGATAAATTCTTAATTCATAATCCCTAAACTCCAATATAATTTAGTCATCATATATAATTTTATTCTTCGAGATGTAATTCTTATATTCAATTTTATATTCCCTTAAAATTTCAATACGTGTCCGAGTTCTTTAAATTATTTCCAACTCGAAATTTTATATTTCTAAAATATTCTTTTTGAGCCCAAAAGTTTTAATTACTAATTTATATACTTCAAAATTTTCAAAATTATTTAATTAACTTACGGTTTACTGAAGTTTTACGTTTTAGATGCTTAATTCCTAATTAATTCCGTTAACAATTATTTTAACGACTTTAACACTTTCACTTAAACTATTTTAAAACTAGTATAATTATAATACTAAATTTAATTACACTTTTAAGCTTGTTTTTACACCTAAACTAATCCTAACTACCTAAAACTAATTAGTCAAAACCTACCTATATTTTTTTTATTACTTATTTACTTACATAAGTAAAGTAAGTTTCAAAGGAAATCAAACTTCATCCTTACCATCATGTTGGATGGTTATGGGTAAAATATGAAGCCATGATTTTTTTTTTAATTTTTTAATCCAAATATTATAAGATCTTGTTCCATAAATATCTTCTTTATATACTAGCTATTTTCCTAACATTCAACCTTGCAAACTTAAAACAAAATCACCTAAAATATATCATTCTAGTTATGTAATATTAAGGAATTAAGTCATCTACTTTTCTTCCATTTGCTCCTAATTTCACTTCATTATATCATATACTAATTTCCTAAAATTAATTAGTTGAAGAAAATCAAGAAGAAGAAGTATAGTCAGGTATAATTTTGGGTACTTGAAGATCATTATTTTGGGGTTTTGGGTTTGAAGCATTGGAGCTCGGAGGATCACACTATCCATTTTCCTAATTAGTACTTAGTATTAATCCTTGGTGGTAGTATGGTATAATTTCTACCCTACTTTTTATGTGAAAATTCTACATTGCATTTACTTTATAATATGTGAAGTATGAAATGTATGGGGCATGATTAATTGGGGAAATTGGTTGTGAATTTATGATTATATTTATACTAAGTATATGTTATGCTAAAAGTATCGTTAGTATGTTATTTAATAAATTTTGAACATGTTAGAAAGTTGGGTAGATTATTATGCTCTAACTAAAATTAAGTTTTTACTTATGTATAAATTTGTGTTAGTATGTTTATGGGTTATGTGTTATATTAGGAATGTTATCATAATTAAGTATGTTTATGCTAGAATTCATTTTTAATATGTTTATGTTAGTTTTAAATAATTTTAATAAGTTGTGAGTAGTTTTTATGAACATGTTATATTAACCAGGATTATATTTATCGAATTTTCAAGTTATTGTGTTAAAGTTTTTATTTTTTTTAGTGATTATGTTAATTATTTAAACTTAGGATATACTACAATAAAATAAATTAAGTTGTTTATAAGTGGAAAATACTCCAAAAGTAACCTAGGCCATTTGACCATATTAGTTTATATATAATAAAAAAATAATAATTAAATAATATAAGTTACTAAGTATCCATAATAAGATTAAAATATATTTGTGAATAACTTTTAATAAGAAATTAAAGTGTTTCCTTGAATATATGAAAAATTATAATAAAGATTACTTTTATGATATTAAATAAACTAGTCATACAAAATAATTTTTTTTAGTTTACTATTTGAGCAAAAATTTATGTACAAAGATGTAAAAATATTTTGGAAATTTGTCTCTTAAATTATGAGTGAAATATTGATTTTTATGAAAATGTAAAAAAAAATTAAGTTTTACCCGTTTTATATCTAAAACATTGATTTTCATGAAAATTATAAAGTTTACTTAAAATAATGATTTTTGTTAAGTTTTAAAATTTTACTTGCTTTACAACTAAAAATATTGAATTTTCGTAAAATTACAAAGTTTCCTTGAAATATTGATTTTTGTGAAAAATTTGTAAGGGTCACTCTGTTTTTATAACTAGAGATATTAATTATTGAGAAGTTCCAAATTTTATGATTATTTGCTAAAATATTTATGTTTTCGTAAACTTAATAAATTTACTTGTTTCCCTAAAACTTGAAACGTTGACTTTTCTGAAATTGTTGGATTTGAAAAACTTATCCTGAGATTACAATTTAATTGGAGTTATAAATAAAATAATTAATAATCCGAAAAGAATAAGTTGTATTGATTCTAAGTTAGGTAATATTGATTTTAGGAGTTTATTTCAAGAAAAATAAAATTTATTAGCTACTAGTGGAAAATATTAAAGTGAAGACTATTAATAAAATAAGTAAAACTTTTGGTGATAAATGAGGAAACTATTAAATTTCTAGAGTAATAATAAAATATAATGAGTAAAGATTAATTTATGAACTACAACGGCCTAAAGATAAAATTTAAGTCTATAGTAGTAACTATATTAAATAAAAGAAGTTATCACCTCAGTTGAATAAAGTCAAAATTAACATGTAATAATGAAAATGTGATGAACTTATGTGATGTTATCTGATTATTGGTTGAATGACCCTGATAGTAAGGTAATGTCGAACCATCGACCGACATGTAAAATCCCGACGCCAGTGTTAGCAGGCACGTATAAATGCGGTGTTAGACAGGGGGTTAGCTACCTATCCTGTAGAAGCTCGAGCATAAACATTGGCGGGGTGATGACCCCTACCACAGTTAGATATAGGGCTTTGGCCCTAATCTAGCCAGACCCTTACATATGTCAGGTGTCATATTATTGCGCTTGCTTGTCGATCAGTGATAAACTTGATTAGTGTTGGTGCAATGATGCATCGTACGGTTATGAGTATTAATCAAATGAACTTACTTAAGTATTAAGATTACCGATAGTATAAGTGACAGTAACGTACTTCTATCAGGATCAAAAATGATATCTTAATGACTTAAAAGTATGGAACAGAAAAAGAATACGGTAAAAGTATACGGTGGTGTCAATTAATTATAAGTTCGTACTTAAATTATTATTTTGTAAATGTAGTGTATAATTTCCGTATTTTAAAGTTGGATAGGAAGTTATGCACGACGTTAAGCGCTGACCGATTCAATCGGCTGTCATCCGTATCATGGATGGCAGCATTTTGCAGGATTTAGTTCAGGTTCCAATCCAGGCCGTAACAATTACTATTTATCGAGAACTTATTTTTTTTTTTATATCTTTATTGACGGCTTGATGATGATGATGTATTTTTTTTTCATTTTGAGAAAACAATATTTCTTATCAAATATAATATTTTACTTTTATTTTACACAGTTTCAGTTTTTATGATTTAAAGTTTTTTTATAGTTCGGCATTTTGAGACTTCCGCAATATTTTTTGTATTAAACATTATTATAATATGTTAATTATGTATGGAAATTTGCCGCTCCTGTTACATAGAAGAAAGGGAAATAGATGGACTAATGTCCCTAATTTTATTAATAAATAAATCTTTCCAAGATGCGAAAGATCTCTTAGAAAGATTTGAAGGAAAATCAACTTGTTAAGTAGACAATTGTTCAAATTCAAACCTTTTTGTGAAGCTTTCATTAGTATTTAATTTATTTGGATTTGTATACTCTATTTTCCTCTCATTTCTCTTTAATTCCCTTATTCAAACAATGTAATTTTCATTACAAATCTCTTCCCTTCCTTTTCCTTCTTTTCATTTCTTTTCCCTCCTAAAATCTTATCAAAACATAATGTAAAAGTCATAAGTTTCATTCTCTCCTTGTCTTCCTTTACTTTACCTACCCGGTAAAAAGAAATTAAAATCATTTATGGCTTTTAAAAAAATTGTGAAAGTCGTCTCCAAATTTACCTTTAACTCCATACTTTATCATCCTCAATCCTTAAACTTCGCCACTCTTTTCATTTTATCACCACCCCTATTTTAATGAAATGACGATAATGCCCCTGGACTTAAAATATGTATAAAACATTTCAATCCCACTCAATAACACTTTTATCACTCTAAAAACACTAAATCAAAACTTAAAATTTGTAGAGTTAAAGCTACGGAATTCAAAACGTGAACAATAATTCGAGGTAATTACTAATCGAATCTCATTCCAAAATTCAAAAAAAAAAATTATACTAAGGAAGCAGCCACGCGCGACCCAATTGTGGTAGAGTCACACAAAATGTGCGACTGATCGTGGCTTAGTCGCGTGAAATGCGCGACTGAGCCGCGGTCCAGTCGCGCGTTTTGTGCGACTCCGCCGCGGTTGGGTCGCACGCGACTGCCTCCTTTGTATATTTTTGTTTTTGAATTTTTGCGTTTCATATGTTATCCATTACTATTTATGTTAATAAATTATATTTGTTAATAATAATTAATTTAATATTATTATTATTATTATTGTTACTGTTATTATTATTATTATTATTATTATTATTATTATTATTATTATTATTATTATTATTATTGTTTTTGAAAATTAATTATAATTATAATAATAATAATAATAATAATAATAATAATAATAATAATAATATTAAATTAATAATTATTAACTAATATAATATATTAATTAAATGTTTAGTAATTTAACTTATTAATTTAATAATAATTATTATTTTTAAATGTTTATTAGTTTATATGTATGAATTATATTATTTGTTGATAATTTATATTATTAAATGTTTATTAAATTAATATTATTAATGTAATTAAAATTAATTTAATATAATTTTTAGTGCCGGGAATTTATTAATGTTAATTAAGTAATCGTTTCCAATCATGAATTAATATGTTAATTAATTATTATTTTTTATTCATGTAATTAACTTAACGTAATATTTTATTATTTTAATTTATTATTAATAGTTAATTAAATTATCAAAATTGTAGTAAATGGCTGGTAACCAAGGAAGAGGAAAGAGATTTTTTAGAGGCTTGTTGAGTGAAAATAGTTCTAAGCCGACCTTACTGAGAGGGGATCCTCATAAGAGAGGGGTTACGAGTTCCGCTAGGCGGGTTAGGCAGGAAGAGGCAGCCAGACATAGCCAAGCCCAACGTTCGAGTACGCTGAACCAACTGCGTACTCATTTTGAGGACTAGACGAGCCTGTAGAGTAATTTGGGGGGGGGGGGGGGGGGGCTCCAGTGATCAGGATAGTGACTATGAAGGCTCTGTTGGTCAGCCAGTTGATTGGACGGTTGTGCGAGGACATGCCAGTAAGTTTACACGGGCATGCCCTAGTACGACAGATGCTTCTAATCATGTAGAAGACAACCAGGTTGACGATGCGGCTCCACGGGGGAGGAGGCGCCAACAATCCGCTGAAACAAACTGGCTGATCACATCACCCCAGCCTGGGGGCCCCACTGACGCTCGCTTGATACCCAGCTACAGGAGGCACATAGCTAAGATTATTTTTGAGGGCATTGAGCGTACATCTGTGATTTTGGAGTGTTGTACTAGGAAGAAGTCGCTGGAGGCGATCATCAGACTGCAAGATATGTCTGATGAGCTGTACGGTGTTTTACCTGCCATTCCCCTAGGTTGTTTGCCATACATTATGCACCAGCATATTAATAGTGCTTTAATTACGGCCTTCGTGGAGAGGTGGCAGCCGAATACCAACACCTTCCACATGCCCTGGGGGGAGATGACCATTATGTTGCACCACGTGCAATGCATTTTAGGTATTAGTATTGAAAGTTCACTCCCCGCTGAACCTGCTGATGGTGAGTGAAAGCTCGCGCTGGCCGGTCTATTTGGAGAGCCCATGTCTGAGCTGCGAAGGAAGAGGTACTTCACTAGCGGGAGCATCAACGTCGGTGAAATTATGCACATGTGCCGCCGGTCTCAGGCTTTAGAGACACAATCTATAGCCTATTACATGGCTATTGTGGGTTCAACACAGCTGGTGGATAAGACTAGAGTTGGGATGCGACCTCACCCTTTACTTACTGTGAATGCCGATCAGGATGAGATTGTTTGGGGTGCAGTGACTTTGGCGTATTTGTATCGGCAACTGGGTATGACATCTAGGGTTGGGTGCAAGACCATTGTTGGTTGTCTTACATTGTTACAGATATGGATCTACGAGTACTTCCCCGCCTTCCGTCCCCATCCTCGTCATGCTAATGTGCCTAACAAGATGAGGGCGGAGATGTGGTCCACGTAGAAGCCAGTTCGTGAGCTCAGCAGGCTGAGAGACTATAGGAGTATATTGGACTCCATGACAGAGACTCGGGTTTTGTACATCACATCACACATTGTTATACTTTTAATTTTAATTTTAGATTATTTTGTTTATGTTAATTTTGCTTGTAAGCAGGTGGAATGGACTCCATACATTCCTTCTCCTAAGGCATTATTAAATGAGCACCCATGCACCGCCTTTATCGGGGGTATCACTTGTTTTGATATCGTTGAGGTGTATTTGCCTGAGAGGACAGTCAGACAGCTAGCTTTTGTACAGGATATTCCGCCCTATGAGACCTACCCAAGCTACGTGACCGGCACAGGGTACCTATTACGTGACCTTTGCTTCTTCGTCTATTTACACGGAGGCATGGAGTAGGTTTCTCTATTGTGCCCGCGTTGGTAATCAGACACTTTGTTAGGCATCTGTTCCATCAGAGGCTGTTCCTGATTATGTTGACTGGTTTAGAGTGTTCTCCCTCCCATTTCTCCTCCCCGGCGAAGGACCGAGTGTTGGTTTTGGTGCAACTGATAGCAGAGTTGAATACGTTAGTATTTCTTTTTATATGTTTCCTTTTATCTGTTTCCATTACTTAAATGATGTTTATTATTTTGTTTAAACCATTTTTTTGTTTTTACAATTTACAAATGAATTTCCGAGTCGAATTGCATCACTGCTCAGGATACCTGCTATCTTGTATATGAGCCATCGGGAAAGACAGACTACTGATCTTTATACGGAAGAAGTTAGAGATTTATTTGCAGAATGACAAGCTTTTAGAGGGCAAGGCCCTTCATAGACATTTGTGTCGTATATCTAAACTACTCGAATTGTTTCTATTAATTTACATCAATGCTTTTTACATTTTTTATTAACATATTTATTTATACATATTGAATGCTATCTAGATACAAAGGTAACATAAATAATTACACAATAAATATAATTCTTAAATCAATATATAGTATTGTACTATAGACTATTTAAATTGAGTGCATCTTCAGCGGTGTTATTTCCTTGCGGTGGTTGTATTAGTATTTCAAAGAGAAATCCTGCTGCGAAAATGTGTTTCTAAATGTCTACATAAATTTTCAGCTGCTTCTCTCCATAATCGTTGGATTTGTAGCAGTGGAGATGAATCATCGTTCATTAAAAGTTGAACATAATGATTTCTATTCACCCAAAAAATATGTATAACTTTATTTACGCCATGCACACCCGCTATTGTCCTTAACGGAAGAACTAAACAGTTATAGTGGGGATTACTGTCAGCAGAACCATAATACGCAATGACAATGTTAAGAAACGTTGCTTTAAAGTACAACCCCATCGGTGCTTCCAACCAGTGAATAAATGGTGCAGGTCCCTTGCTATGTGAACCAATTCTGAATATAGCATTAGCGTCTCTGCTGATAGATACTGATAGGTCGTTTATGTACTATCAAACAAATCCTAATATGCAACTAGTATAGCGGCAGTTAGGGTCGAATCCACAGGGAACAACGTAGTAAATGATTATTTTCCGGCTACCAATTGATCCTTATTAACACACAATTTCAGAGAATATATGTCTAAACTAATTAAATGACTAGAATACAAGCAATTAAATTAGAAAGGTAAATCAATGATATTAAAACATCTAGGGATAAACTTCCCCACTAGCATGATGTGATGACAATGAGATCCTACTACCCCTACAACAATCATAACCAAGTTCAATGGGACGAATACACCATTAAAAATACTAATAACTCCTTTCGAAGACTATTAGCTTCACTACCATACTATCAAACCTATTTTAATGGAATCAAGTATAGTAATGACATTGAGCATAGTATTCTATAAGATCCAACAATCAAATCTATCTATTTTCATGAAGATTATCAAGCCCTTGATCTAAAAGGCAATTCATTCAACCCTAACTTTTGTTAGCGATTGAATGAATTGTTAACCACAATTTCCAAAATTTCCATTGAAAAAACATGAGTTAACTAGCATAAGAAACCAAGCATGAACAAGGATTATGCATAACAAAAAGGGATTAGGATTCAATAATTCATCATCAACATCATGGCTAGGGTTCCATCTAACCCTAGATTAAGAAACTACTCACACATATTAAATGCAACAAAACAAGAATTGATTAAAGGAAACATGATTAAAAGTAATAAAAAGGAAAAGATAAAGAAATAATACTTGAAATCGAATACCAAATGACGAACGAGAGTAAATGAACGTTACAAAGTTTCTTTCTCCCAAAGTGAAGAAATTTAAAAGTATCTAAAGAAAACAGAGAAAATGTTAACTCTCCGTTCTATTACATTCCTTAGTGATTAAATAAGAAAAACTGTGCGGAAAGCGGTTATTAAAGCAGGACCGGACCGGGTTTAATAAAGACCTGACCGGGTTCGTGGGATGAAAATTCCAGCAAATGATTTTAGACAAACCCGGCCGGGTTTGAGCTGGACCCGACCGGGTCCTGGGCTTGGATGTTTGCATTCTTACTTCTTGCTTCAAATCACCCGGGTATGAAAATACCCGCCCGGGCCTATCATCTTGTGCTTACTTTTCTTCATGAGAACGCGGTAAAAGTACAAACGAAACCCAACGGGACTCAAAGCGTGTCCGAATGGGCCCGTGAGCTCACAAAAAGTGTCGCAATGCGGTCTCCAAATCTTCCAAATCTCAAAGCACGCATTCTAATGCTCAGGAGTGATCCGCTTCCAATACAAGAGTGGAGTAAAATGGCCTGAAATAATCAAAGACACACAAAACTCCAACCAAGCGTAAAACCACATGGAAAATTGCGAAATCACACATCAAAATGCCATAAAATGCAAGGGAAGGGAGCATAAAAATATAATACAAAAGGCATACATCAGATACACACGTAGGTATTGCTCTCTATTCGTTTGCATTTCCATACACATTGTACGTCGTAAAAGAGGTCATGCGTTCTCGCCTCCCAACTCGGTGACGACAATAGCTCTAAATTCACAGTTTCCATTACCTATAACACCAATCGAATCAAACTAGTACGGAGGAAGAATATGCGGGATGTATTTGGGCCATGGAAAGTGTGAAAAATCACGACCTGTTGAACCATTTGTAATAAAAAAAAAAGTTAGTAACATCTTATATTGTAATGAACTAATTTGAACAGCAGAAAGGAAAGACGGGTACCAAATAAGTTGAAACTAAAGTTAATTCCAACTGACGATTGCGTTGATCGAGCACTAGATCTACCACTAGTTCTCCCGTGTGATGAAGATCTCGAACCGCGACCCTGGAGGACGATCTGTTGTATTCAAACGCGCTTTTGTGTCTCCTGAGGGTTTTACTTGTCGTTGGTCTTCTCTTTCTCGGTGGACTTGCAAGTGGCTCAGGTATATCAATACCATCAGGATGTAATTCATCTTCAAGTACCTGCGACATGCGTCGTACAACTTTGGGATTGGCTTTTAACACTTCATCAACAAAAGATTGAAAGTACTCTTTATCATCGGCGTTTGCGTGCCGTACTCCTTCCTTGGTGTAAGCTTCTGCCTCTATGTACGTTATTTTTTTCCAGAATGGATGTATGTCATCCAAATACAACGAACCATGTGACCTAATCGAAAAATAAAAGTAACAAGCATAGGGTAATCCATGGGTGCTTTGAAGTGCACAACTGCATTTGTCAAAAACATAATCACCCAACTCTAACATACGGTTATGCTCAAGCAGCAATTGTTCCAAGGAAAAAATGGATACATGACGATATAATGGTCTTAAGAAATTATATCGCAAAGACCTTGAAATAGAATTCTTGGATTCTTGTAGCGCTTGTCGGATCCTTAATTGCTGATTTGTTATTTGTGCGTGTGCCCTTTTAAACAGGGTATCAAATGAGCTATTACCGTTGCGAAGATAGTACTTGAAAGATGAGTGTTATCTTTCAACTCTGCTGGTAGTCTGGTTACCCATGTGTAAACAGTCATTCGTCCATGCACGCACAAATTTCTCTTTGTGTGGTATCCATGTTCCAGACAAAATATCGAACGACCCTTCTATTCCTAGTCGACCAAGTAGCCACAATCGATTCCCATCTGTTTTTAAATTCAGCGAACGTAGAACTGCCAACGACCCTTGTTGATTTCTTTTCCCACCATGCAATTTGTCTACCATGTGTTCTACATCATTCGCAATATGCCATACGCATAATAAATGTCGTACATCTACATTTATTAGAAGATTGAATAGAAGTAACATATATTTAATAAATAGAACGACAATAATTAATTAATATAACCTTTTTACCTGGGAAGACATCACGAATAGCTGCAGATAAACCCTCGTTTCAATCAGTTACGATTACGTTGGGAGTCTGAGCTCTGCCAAAAATATCTCTCAATCTTTCCAACACCTACGAATATGACATAGCCGCCTCATCTCGCATCAAACAAAACACAACCAAGAAGTTGTGATTGGTTGGCGTCATTCCAATTATTTCACAAAGCGACCACTTTTATTTGTTTGTTTTATACGTTGTATCTATCAACACAACATAGGGCCACGTACGTATCATCTGGATGGATGTAGGATTTGCAATTAATAATCTACTCAATTGCCCTTTATTATCCAAGTGTATCCAAACCACGTAATTATGCTCTGTAGCCATATAAAGACAGTGTTGAAGCGGAGTCCTACCCTCCTTCTCTTCTCTCCTACTTGATTGTCTTACATTATAAATTTGATTCATACTAGCAAAAAAAAGGAAAAATTTGTCTAATTGAGGTCATGATAAACGCAGGTTGCATGCTGGTTGCACTAAGCTCTCGTATGTGCTGACGAATATCTACAGTCAACCTATTTGCCCTTATATGACCATCTCTGTACACTAAGAACAGGTGGTTATATCTTCCTTTTTTACCAAAACACACCCTCACCGTCCAAGGTCTTTCCCCTGGTTTATGACTACTTCCTACAATCATAAATTTACACCCGCATTTTCTACTTTTAGAACCAGGTCGGGTAGCATTATCTAAGTTATGCAAATCACCCCTAATATTACTATACCGGTGACATTTTATGTACAAACTAACACTAGAACGTCCTTTTTTTTGTTTGTATGAAGCACATGTAAATTGAAAACCAATTCTTATTGCTATCTGATCGGACCAAGCATGTAATTCATCTACAAAATTAAATTCCCCATTTGTAACAAATCTATCAGGATAATCTACATTGTCCCCTACGTTTTAAAAGTCCTGCAAATGTAAAATAATTTTTCAAACATTAATAAATAGTACGTAAATTATAATAATCAATATAAATATTACGTTACTTTAAAATATAAAATAAAACATAGATTAAGTTAATAAAATGTTAAATAAATAAACATAAATAATAAAAATTGTAAATAAATAATTAGGTTTAATAATTAAAAAATAAAAATATTAAATATTAAATAAATAATAATTTAGTTTAATAATTAAAATTTCAAATAAATTAACAATAACAATATAAAATATTAAATAAATAATAATTAGGTAAATATAATATATATAATTATTGAATAAAATAATTTAATACAACATATATTAAATAATAATAAAATAAAAAATAATTTAAATAAATAAGAGAAATAAAATTAAAAAAAAAATAAAAAAGGGGAGGAGTTGCACGCGACCCACCCACAGTCCAGTTGCATGATTCAGACGACCACCCGTGGCCCGGTCGAGTGCGACTGGTGTTCTTCCTTTTTTGTTATTTTTTTTTTTAAATTAAATTACTTATCGAATCGTATTTATACTCATTTTGATTGTCATTGTGATTGGATTTTAAGTTTTAACTTATTTTAATTTAAAAAATATTTTCAGAAAGTTTTTAAAGAGATATTAGAATTTTTAAGGTCGAAAATAATGTGAGAGCAATTTTAAAAATTCATTATATAATTGATGACGATAAAATGAAGAGTGCGACTGAGGTTTAATAATACCCTATCATCTTCCCTTGTATCAAAGGTGATCTGTAACTCGCAAAGAGCAGACTCAGCAGCTTCCACTGAACCTACTCAATTACACAATCTCACCATTTTCAGAGTGGTAGGATAAGAAAAACTCGGCTTTAATGGATTCCCAACCACCACCACCATCATCATCATCATCATCATCATCATCATCATCATCATCATCAGAATCAGAATCAACATCACTGGAAACAGCATCATCATCATTATCATCATCATCAACAAATGATTTAAGTGAAAAACCATCACATGAAGTTTTACGACGGTGTTCCTTTGCTGTAGCGTTCTTCATCATCTCAATTTTCTCACTTTCTTATGCTTTCGGCTTCTTCGCTTTACTCTTCGCCACCTTTTCAATTCCTCCTTCAATTTCTGTTCCTTCTCAATGCAAAATTCTTTCCAGCAGTAAGTCCTCCTTCTTTTAGGGTTTTCATCCGTTTTTAATTTAAGCTTTAGGCTTGTATAATAATGTTTGTTTTTAAGTATGTACTTCTTGGAGTTTGCATTGTTGGTTGATTGCTCGAAGTAGAACTATGATTTAGTTGATTCTAGTAGTTGTGATGTTGAAATGATAATTTTTTTATTCTAAGGAAAAGATTTAGGGATTTAGGTTTTTATTGAAGTTTGAAAGCTTGTAAGTTGAATTCAATACTAAAAATCATTGTCACATATAAACGGCGAATCAAATAAATAAAATTTTGGTCATTTTGGGCTAATTTAGGGAATTTATACAGTGAATTAGATGCCACATATTAAGAGATGTAAGATGGGTTCCATTAACACCATGTTTAGATACTAGGAAATGGAGGGACATGAAGGGGGGAAATGCATTCCCGCATTTGGATATCTATAGGGGAAGGGAAGGAAATGGAGGGAAAAGAATTGGAAGGAGGAACTCCTTCACATTTTTAACAAAACAAATCCTTCTATCATTAGAAAGACTTGGTAGGAAAACACCCTAATCTCCGCTCCTGTCCCCTTCACTTCCTTCCAAAAATATTATCCAAATGGTGTAAACAATGAGAAGTTGGATGAATTCTATTCAGGGCTAATGAGTTATGCAGTTTGCAACTGAGAAGAACTAGGCCAAGTGGAGTTAATTATCTGCCAAAGAATTCTTTACTCAATTATGAAACTTTGGTGTGTGAGGCAAAGGGATGTCAAGGTTGTGACTTTTGAGTTTATGTCGTGGGCTAACAGGGTGGAAGTTTGGATCATTCTGGAGATTTCTTCACGTTTGAGGTGTACTATTTGTGATTGATATTTGTTGACTTTTTTATGGTTATTTTCTCTTAAAGAGTTCGAGTTTGGGATGCATAGGAATTTATGTTAGTATGCATTGATGAATGATCAGTTGCATTTGACCAGAGATGAGATTTTATTGATGGCTATGTGTACAATGGTGGTGAGCCATTATGGATTGGAGTGCCTGCTTATACTTGTTGGTGTTTGGCTCTGAACTTGATTGACCGTTGTTTTGGGAAATATTCATAATGGTTGATTATATATCATAAAATGCCATCTCAAACTTGTTGGGAATACCCAATTTTGGTCAAAATTGGGAACTTATGTTGTAACAGTTGTAAAGGTAACTTCTAAATGTGGTATGGGATGTTCTACTCCGAGATGCATTGCTAGTTTACATTTGCACCAATTTAATACTAATATACTGTTGCAACAGGACTTATCCTCTCTAGTGAGCTTCAGCCTTATATCAACAGGGATGCTGCATGGATTCCTTTGGGTGTCAATAATATTTGATATGGCTTATGGGTGTCCTTTTCACAGTAATTCCCTAGTTGAAAAACTCTAAAATGTGGAAGTAAAAAATCTTTGGGATTGACGCAGTATAAATTATTTAGGCAGGTGGAGTAGAAGAGGGTTTGGGCTTGTTAAATGATTTTGTTAGCTCCATAATATGTTGGGCACAAATTTTTATGCCGGGTTGAAAATATGCTAACCAGGTATATAATCCATATGAAACCATCTACATATAATTGAGGTCATGAAATTATAGCTAGTTGCAAAATGGATAAATCTGATGCCAGTACTAATTGTTTCCAGCACTTTGAAGTCTAAGCAGATTGATTTATTAATTCATGTGTGCAGGTGTCGACTTGAGATCGACAAAAATTTGTGAACTTGGGCTGCTTAATTATAAGGCTAAGCGAGTTTTTTACCCATCTGAAAGAAGAAAATTTCGCTGTCGTTACGATTACTACTGGGCTTCTATTTTTAAGGTTGCATTCATATACATTTTGTTGTTTATGGTCACTAGAATTTTGATTCGATGTCTTATTCTTGATGTTTGTAAATGTGGTTGATATATCATCCTCGGTATTTTCTTTTTTTTAACTGTATCAAATCAGTCTTCTTTAAGTTCCTTGCTATTTGGTTCTTCGTGATTTTCGTAATGTGATAACTTGTACAATAACATTTTATTGCCCCAATGCCACTTCCACCTAGGATGGGTTTGAGGGTCGGATATATGTGATCTTACCATTGTTATACACTTATAAGTGATAATAAAGAGGTTTTTTCTGATGACTGTTGACTTGTAATGGTATCTTAGAGCTTCCATCTACACTACAAAGCTCATTGTCTGACTATCTTAGATCCTCCATTTACCTTACCAAGCTAGTGCTATACTAAGGCTACTCAGATTCTTCACTGGCAGGTATCCTTGGAAAAATTAGAAATGTAGAATGCATGTATTGACACATAATCCAAGTCTGACACCTTTAGCTTGTCTTACTAACATTGCTTTTCAGTGAATGAATAAATTTTTACATATTAACTAGGTTTTCTCTATCAACGTGGTATAAATTGTTTGGAGTAGTTTTAGCTATTGAGGCTTTGTACTTCCTTACCTTTAAAGACACTGCTTGCTTGCATTTTGAAGCAGTTCCAGAATTGATTCTTCAAGTTTTGGCATGAATCGTAAATCCAGTGTTTTCTTGCTTGCCTTTTCAACTAATGCAGAAGGTGATTTTCACAAATATGGTTCTTTTACCAAATTGCTTTGCGTTCCTGATTTTTGCTGTGCTTAGTGAGCCTCAAGGGCCTGACAGTTCTATTCAGGTTGTGAATGACTTCTAGTGAGTCATCATTTTACCTTTATTTCTCTAAATAATCTGGGGAAGGACTATGTTTTGTGGTTGCCAGTGCCACTTCATTGCCGATTTGAAAAGGCTTAGTGATCACTCATGAGTCATGATGTCCTGTTTGGTGAAAACCTAAAATGTGTTCCATTTTGGATGTTCTTAGAATCAGAATGCAAATTGTGTTTGGGATCTATACTTCAGCATCTTTTTTCTATTCTATTACCCATTCCATTAAGTGATTCCTACCTAGACTCCCATCTAGGGACACAACCTTGCTTTTGTTGAACCAACGGAGTTATTTTTGATTGTTCATTGATAACAAACAACACTTTGACTTTAAATAATGAAGAATTTCAAACGATTTAATGAGTTATTATACTATATTCCATAACAATCCAAAATAAAAGAACTATAAATCTTCGGCTTCATCACCGAGATCTATGGTTAGAATATTCTAAAAATTGTTTCGTGAAATTTATTCGCAATCTCCCGGCCTTCAATATTGTCTATTTTCAATTATGATAGCTCTTTTCGTTTCATCTCATCTTATATTCCTATACGGTTATTTGTTCTACTCTGAGTTCCATCCCTTTCTATTTTCTGTACATATGTGTGCTCTTTCAGCTTGTCTTATATCTAGTCGGTAGAGCAGATCATATGATGGACTTGGATTTCTACTATTAATTCCCTACTTTGCAAAACCCAGAAAAAGGTGGATAAGAAAGTGTTTGAATTTATTATGAAGTTTTTTTTTTCCTTAATTGATTACATTTGTTTTCCATCACCAATGTGGTTGGTGCGCCTGTATTATTGTCATTTTTTTGGCTATGAGTTGGTCTTTATGGTGGAGGAAAAATGATATTGAAGAAAAGGTGTACCGATAGTAAGGTGATTAGTTGACATGCAGCTATAATGACAAAGGAACAATCTGGAAATGCTTGTATAAACATGAAGAAAAAAGGATTTTTAAAAAACAGAAGAAAAGTCATTAATTACTAAAGACAACAATTTACTACCTTTGCTTTTGGAAGAAGGCGAACTTTTCTAGAAAATAATCCCTTCCCGTCTCCTGCCAAAAAGGAGAGCAACTAAATACATCAAAACATAAGTCTTTGCAACAAAATTACAAATTACAGTTTTTCCAACCTTTCTCAATCATTCAGCTTTGGAGTGTTTTGTTCTAAGGATGTATTGAACCGATTCCTTTACTAGTTCTATGTTTTGTGATGTACTTTTGAATTCCGAAATCCAGTAGACTAGGCATACTAAGCTTCCAAAGAGCATCCATTTTAATGCATAATGGATTTTCCATCTTTTTTTCATTAGCCTTTGTAGGTTTCAGTGAGGTGGTAGTCACTGTCTGAGCTCTCCAAGACTTTATGGCTAAAGGGCCAGTTAAAGAAGAAGTGTTCTGCTGTCTTAGGTCCAGAGATGCACATGGGGCACATAGAGCTATTTTGATTTCATCTACAGATCAACTCAGGTTGAGCTTTTTCTGTTGGTCAAGAGAGTCTGTGACCTTGGTCCCACTTCACCGTGTTTATGTGGATAATTTACCTGTCATGCATGGGTGCAAAATATCCTATCATAAAATATGAGATGAAAGGCCTTTGGAAATCTGTTCTGCCTAAGGCTTAAAAACAGTTCTCGATTCCCATATTGTAACCACCATAACTTGTCCTTCTGCTTTAGGAAGGACCAGTAGCTGGCCTGTTGAGATCCTTTTGGGCAAGACAGCTGTAATTTATGGGATAAAAGGTTATTTTAGATATTTTACTATTAGTTAGTTATAGAGCTAATTAGTATAAATAAGGTAGAGGGAAATGGAAAAGGTATCAAGATATTGTATTAGATTTTTAGAGTGAGTTTTATACTCATGTCCTGGGAGAGTGCAATCCTCTCAAAAGCTTGTGTATCTTGTTTCCTCCTATCACATCAATAAACTCTACAATTTCATTTTATTCTCATTTACATTTCTATATTCTGCTAGTATTCACAACAATGGCAGAATTAATCTATTACAAAAGTCTTGTATATTCATTACACAAGATAGATCCCGAACACTCTAGGATGCGAAGTTGTTCATTACACAAATGAGGTTCTACACTCACCTTTTCTATGTCATTATCTTTAAATTTTCTCTCTGTGTATTTTAGTTTCTAGAACTGATTTTCGTTCCTTTCTCTCTGTGCTTCTATTCATACTCAATATTTTAAGTGATTAGTCCTAAAAACTCATTTGTAAAGTGAATTTAATTGGGGAAGGGGGAGCTCTATCTTGTCATTATCTCAGAGAAGTCAGTCATATAAGAGTCTGTCTTTGTTGAGGGTTGCTTGGTCAGGTTTGGTTACCTTCTCTAATACATGAGCAATCTTGCCTAGCCTTTTATCACCTCAGTTTTTTTACATTAAGGTTTGGGAGCAATCTAGATTAAAATTCAAGGGGGTAGGGTTTTACTCACTTTATTTCCATTCATCATACATTTAGAGATGCTTCTTTGAGGATTTCGGTACCAATGCACATGTGCAAGATTGAAGTTGAAAAAGATCTTTGGCTATAGTTATCCTAATGTAGAATTGTCTTTATACTAGTTCGGAGGTGAAAGGAATGTTGCCATGGAAGACTAAATTCTCGAGTTACCAACTTTTAGATTTTACTCTCTTAGAATCTTTTATACTGAATGTTGTATGCTTACTTTTATGATAATAGATTCTTGGGGACAGCCTCTTTGGTAGGTGTTGAAATGACAGTATGGTGGCTAATTGGATAGCTGATGTTATTGTGTGTTCGTTTGTGTCAACTGTATTATGAGAAACATAACTTTTACGGTTTTACCTCTTTGGCTGAGAATTGAATCAGACTAGCTATTGAGGTTTCTATACAACTTGACTAAAAGATGAGGTGGAGATTTATTTTTGTGTTTTGTCATTTAGCTGTCAAGTCTATAGAAGCAACTACTGTTAAGCTGAGGGTGTAAAATATCGTGAAGCTCACTTCAATTGTTGACTGATTAATTGTGATTCCTCGACACAAATTTACGCTTATATTCCATGTTTTACAAAATAGGTGGAATATAGAGACCATTTCTCAGGTCAGATTTTGTTTGGTCTATCAGAAGCTCCTAAAGAGGCTCTTCCGAGTGATTGCAGACCTAACTTCTCTACAGCGTGGATGACTAAACATATGTTAAAGGTATTTGCTATTCATTTTTAATTCATTTGTCATTTTTAGGCCTTTATGTTCGTTAGTTTTTCTCTCCTAGAGACATTTTCTATTGTTCAAGACTTGTATTCTTGTCTAACTTTCCTTGTTTGAAGTATCTTGGATTTATGTGTTGGGTTAGATCTTTCTGAATCTCAAGTACTAAAAGTGTAAAATTAGTTTTTGAGTTAGAAAATAAAATTTAACAAGAACTGGAACATTCTAGATGTATTTGCCGCGTATATGTTGACGACAAGGAATTGACACTAGCTAGTGATTCTTAGAAATAGTAATTAGCTAGTGCAGCAAATATATTATCACGCAAGAACATTGTAAGAAAAATGGAAATCCATGCACTTGCCTCTTAAAATTGTTCCGTTATCCATATAGTATTTTTTAACGCCATCATGTCCTCTTGTCTAGCCGACTTCAATTTCCTATAAATATTGGACTTTGATAGCTCATTTTGTATGAGTAATTGAGTATGAAGCGCGAGGTAAATGTTTCAGTGAGTTGAAAATGAGCTGAGGAAAGAGTTGTTGATTGCTCCTCACTGGTATATGCAGAGTAGTAGGTACTAGGTAGGCTTGAATGCTTCTCTCAACTAGCAAGAGTGCTCCAATGAAGTGTCATTATCAGTGTTGTTGCAGAATATGTGCTTACAATAGTAGTGTTACGACTTACGAGTGCCATAAAAGTGTGAGGTTACCACTTCTTTGATATATATCAGCTGCATCACCGCTTTGCTACTGTGCAGCAAAGGTTTTTGAGGTTACCACTTCTTTGATATAGGCCACATTTACCGCAAAAGTGGTTTGGCGGTTGACAGCAGGCGTAGCAACCTCAACCACATCCGAGTTTTGCACTATGGTGTGTATCCACTTTGTAATATATTTTTGTGTATATTAATATGAACTATTACATTAGCAAGTATTGTGGCCCCTCTACTGCTATCAATATGATTCCACTCCATGCCAAGTATATAATCATATCTCAAATTTTCTGGCACAGCAAGAGCCAGCTGTGTTACTGTTGAATTTATATGACCACAAAAAGAAGTTGATTATTTGTAGCAAATAGCTACCTAGTGAATAGAGAGAAGTGGAGGACCAACTTTGGATGTACTTGGACTCCGAGTATTTAGAGCTCTAGAGCTCATAGTTTGTGGATGTGTAGTTCTTGGTTAAAACAGCTTTATGGCGTTAAACTTCATATCTATGAAATTGATTTTAATATGAAATTGAATCAGTACGCACTTGAATAGTATAGAAAAAAAAAATCACGAAAAAGAAGTAAGAAAGCTATGAACTAATCAGTGTCTTCAAGACAGACGTCGTAGAGAAGCTTTTTAGATATTCCCAATTTGCCTTTTGTATGAAGTGTTTGCATACTTGTGCTGTTTTTTTATCCTCTATGAAGTGACCTGGTAATTGACCTCATTATTGTCGAAGTGTTGTATTAATGTCAACTATAATACTTTAAAGATGATCTTGTCATGATAACTATTGTACAATAGTTCCACAAGTACTTGAAATGAGACTCTTAACATTCTATTATCTCAATGCTATTAAGTGGTTCCCATCCAATCGGATTATGAGGATTCAGATGTATTGCAATCTTACCCTTTTAGAGGATGTTTCCAATGGACCATTGATAGCAAATATCATAAATGAAAAGTGCATATGATTTATTGGACCATTTTATTGTAGAAAAGTGCATACTTTAATCATGAAATGATAATATCACTATAATTTTTCCCACATTGAAATTCTATCTTGTGATGAAGTTCTGTTCATGTGATGCAGGTGAATGAAACCTACGATTGCTGGTATACCTCTGGAAGATCAAAAGTTAAGATATTTGAGGATAGTTACTTTGGTTGCCAAGGAAAGGATCCCACTTGGTCTGAGATGATGAGAAGATACTCGATACTGTATGTGTCTATCATTTAACTTGTCTATGATTTTGTGTAGTTCCTACATCTTTACTCCGCTTCTACAAAAGGTTATCCTTTATATGTCATTAATGTTTTGGTAATACAACATTTTATTACCCCATTTTCATTTAGTGGCTCCCACCTAGGTGGGATTTGGAGGATCATATGTACGCAATCATACGCCACCTTACCCATTTTTTTGTTGGCCCTTTGTAGCGCACATGATCTGCAATTTCACATAAATAAGAAGTGCACATTATATGATTTAGTAAGTCAATAATATGATTCATTATAATCCGAAACCAAAGAACAATAAAACTTTGGCCCCCTCGAAATAAGGAATACTAATATATGAAAGAGCTTAAGTTGTGTTGTAACGCTCCTAGTCTCCTCAGCTTTTTGATAGTTACTTGCTCTGATCGGAAGGCCACGCTTCTTGCTTTATCTTCTTGATAATATTTGAATGACCGATCTGTATTTTCCTGCATCTGAATTGCAACCTAACATCATATCTTGATAACCATCGATTGTGAGTCACATTTAGATGAGTTGCATATATCAGGTGAGTTTAACAATACGAAATTCCCTTATTTTTGGCATGCCTGTGATATGGTGAACATGAAGTTGAGCGTAGAGCTGTCATTGCATTGCTAATCTACCCTTAAGTCCATATGATCTCTGGATCCATTAATGACAAGGATGTCATGTTATTTCTGTTGCTCGACTTTGTCTGTAATGATCAGCTAATTTACGTTGCTTGAACTTGTCTATAAAAATATCATGCTCATCCATTACACCTTTTGTTACTGCAGGTTCACAAAATTGACAGAGTCCTGGTTATCTGGTCAGACAAAATTCAAGTACATTGGATTGGGAGCTGTAGTTGGTGTCATTGGTGGTTTTTTTACAGCCATATTTTTGGTTATTTTGTTTACATTATGTGGTAGATTTTTAAGCACATTTGCTAGAGCCTCGGCTGCAATGCTAGCCTCACTATTTCATCGGGTGATATTTTCCCGGATGTTTTTCTTGTTAGCGTACTTCTCGCTTGTGGGATTGTTAGCCATTCAATATAGCAAAAAGCTTGGCCTTTCTGACCTTCTAGATTACTGAAAGCACACAGCACCTGCGTTGTGCAAGCTTTGAGCAGCCATTTTTTGCCTTTCCGAAGGATTAGAGCTCACCGATGACTATGCCAGTGTATATTAGCTTGTAATATAGAAGCCACATGATATGGTATGTGCCGAGTTTTGTAATCACCGAGCAAGTACAGTTGAAAGTGTTGTGTTGCTCGCTATCTGTAAAACGCAATGTACTAGTCTTGATACTCAAGCTCTTCATTATATATATATATATATATATATATATATATATATATATATATATATATATATATATATATATATATATATATATATATATTTCTTGAAAATGAAGATTGAATTGGCTTATTTTTTGGATTTTGTTGATTTTCATTGGGTAATGTTGCTACTTGAAAAAGATCCTGGGTTATAGCCTCATCACAGATAAACACAAGGATAGATCATTACAGCTCTAAGGTAGTAGGACTACCATTTCTTTAACTCATTTGCTGCAGTTGAATTATCCAAGGTAATTACTCCTTTTGTCCTGTTGAATTTGTTACAATTACTACAGAAACTATAACATTGAAATTCTAAATATAGCAATTTTAAGGGACCGAAGGAGTAAAATGGGCTTCTGATTTGTCTTTTAGTGTTTTGATCATATGACAGGCTGAGAGAAAGAAAAGGCTAAATGAAAATGGAACTTATAATCTTAGCTAGAAAGTGAAACTTACTCTCTAACTAAGTCACAACTCACAAGTAATGATCAATTTTTCCAAGTCATATTTGATTTTGATAATAACTTTATAAAGTTTTGTTCTATTGAGTTTGATATATAGTGAAAGCTTTTTGATCGCAATATACATATGCAGCAACATGAGTATACTTTAGTAAATCAGAAGAGTAAATCACACAACAAAACCATCCATCGCAATCATTCTATTAGTCATGCAACCAAAAACTTTATAAACACCCATTTGATCACGTAACTAGATGGTTGATGATAAATACAATTTTTAGCTAGTAACTACGTACAAATTTGCTCAATTCAAAAAAGTAAAACTATATACTGTTTCGGTAATGAAACGAGAAAGTATAAGAGACATTTGAAATACATAAAGTGGAAGTGTTATCAAAGTTTACGGTCAATGAAGTAGAAGTGAGATGTAATCCTTCCGTAGAAATAACCTGAAGTCCTGCAACACAACACGTTAGCCTTGCCCATGGGGTGATCTCCCGGAAAACCCCTCCGGCATTCAAGTCAGATCAAATAAAAGAGATCAATAAATAAATGATAACAAATTGAATGCAAGAATGTAGATAGCAGTATATTGGTTGTTTATATTTTTTGAGTGTGTTGATGAAGATGGTGAGTAGAGATTTTGGCAGAATTTCGGTATGGTATTGTTTCTTAGGGTTGTAAATGGGGATGACAACTTCTATTTAAAAGGCTGAAGAAGCGATTATTGCAGAGAATAGGTTGGACTTCATGGGTATCATGGCAGTTGAGGGGAGGATATGATTAGTTACTGTGATGAGTGGGTAGTTACTTTAGGGTGTTAGAAAGTTACTTACTTGTTGGTTAAGTATACTGAACAGAATGTAATAAAAGCCCATTGACTATGAGTCAAGGTCAATTGATAAGTCAAAGAATAGTTAAGTAGTTTTACAATAATAATTATTAAATAAATAAACAATTAAATATTACCATAACATATAGGAATGCTACTACCACTTACACTCTTAGTGATGTAGAATTTGCGAAATATCTTTTAATAAAAAATAAAATGTTAGTAACTCTACGACAGACAGGGAGAAAGAATAGGGCACTACCATCTACCATCATCGTCTTTTGCAATATTTAGGGGACCAATTGGCAATTGACCATTGTCTACGCATGACTTCATCCATCAAACGAAGTATAAATTAATGGATGGTACGAAACAAATTTGTCCTAAAAAGCTTTAAGAAATCAACATATGTCCTATTCTTTTTTAAGTGATAATTGATAAAAGTACTAATTAATTTTCTCTGTAAAACAAAATATAATTTGCTATAATTAATATGGCCAAATTAAAAAGAAAAATCACATCATATAACAATAATATTCCTTATTTAATAATTCAGTTTCAATAATTCTCATTAAAAAAGTAAAATAATCAACATTAATACATAGAGTATACTACTTAATAATCCAAAATCAATAATTAAAAAAAACTCAAATCACAAAGTAAAAGCCACAAATTATTTGAATTTTTAATAAGCAGCAGAAGAACTGTTTGATAAAATTACTAATATAAAATACAATTTTGTAAGAAAATAAATAATTTATGAATTCTAAAGCCATTATATATAACTTTTTTTCACATGCTAAGCACCGATAAAACCAAAGCACTTTCTGAGAACAATTATATATGTTAGTGTTAAATGGTGACTTGAATTCACCAAATCAATTTTATGCATTAGTGAATGTATAGAGAGGGAATCTCATGAATGGATTAAATGGGTGAGTTAAGTATGTAAATTAATGTGTGATTGATGATGGTGTTCAAGTGCTAGAATTAATTCATAAAATTATGGAGGAATTAAGGAGTGACTTAAACATAAGAATTATGGCATGCTAAATGATAGTTATTGAGAAGACTAAAGGGTGAAGATTCTTGTACTAGACATCCAAGTAATGAAGCATTGCGTTGATCGAGCATTAGATTCAGTTTTTGACTCTTGATCTTCCTTGAAAGTAGTTATTATGCATTAATCCTTAGCCTTAATTATGTAATACTCATTAATGTACAAACCTCTATAAATAGAGATCTCATATGCTCATCAAACACATCCACAAAAATCCATTAAGCCTAAACACAAAGCCATATTTCTTCTCTATTCTAATTCTCCATTAGAGAGTTCTTTGAACTCTTTTGTGATAATATAAGCGAGTTACTACACACCGGAGGACGTAGCTTTAATTGGGTGAACCTTGTTAAATCTTTTTGTCATTTTTATTGCATTATTTTCTCTTACAAACATCGTTTTCATTAAAAGTGTAATTTGTTCATCACAAGACTTCATAAATTTGATTTAATGATATTGAAGTTTGAAACACGTCATTTGAAGTCTAATATAACATCGTTTTCGATATAAGATTCAAATTTTTGGAACATATTAAACCTTTTTTTTTTTAAATAAGGAACACGTAAACCTAGGTACCTGGCCACCTGCCATTCTCCATGAATCCATTAATTTTCCAAACACGATGTCCACAAAACGGAGCTTCCCCATTTTAACTTTCCTATTTATTTATTTATTTATTAATTAATTAATTAAATTTTTTTTACCTTAGTTTTTTTAATTATGTTTTCTACTTATGTATTAATGATATATATATATACATATATTTGTTTTGGTTTTTAATATAATTAAACTCTAATTCTGATTATGTTTAACAGTTTGAGTCCACGAGGATCTCGGTGACTCTCATCATTTTCTTGATATGATTCCATCTGCTTGGGGTCGCTTTGACCACTTAGAAGGATACGTGTATGATTGTGTGTCTTCCACCCTGAACTCTGGTTTTAAAAAGGAATTTCATACGTATAATGATAATGATATCCATATATATAATATTGAATTTAATTTACTTCTTCATTTCGCTGTTACTAAAAAAAAATGAAAATTCTTGAAAGAGCCATAAAGGAATGAGTATGTAGTACCTGTGGTATGTGATGAAGCAGAGATCCACTATAGACTATACAGTCGCAAAGGGTCCTTAATAGTACTTGGCGTGAGAGTTGTAAGGACCGCGCACAATCTATACACAAATGCTCGTGAGAGATAATCTCTTTGATAGACCATCTCTAATTGGACTAACTCATTATATTCCTTTTGTAAGTAGACATTAAGAATGATGTAAGTAGACATTTAAGATATTGAAAGTAGACATTAAAGATATGGTAAGTAAGCATTAAGGATAATGTAAGTAGGCATTAAGAACACAGCAAATAGGCATTAATCTTTAATGGGCCGAGTTTGAGATATGTCTCTCAAAGAGACATTCTCTCAAAAGACTAGCTGCAATCTATAACCCTATAACAAATTAAACAAAAAAAAAAAAAAACATTTAACCTTTTTATAAATTTTTTAGGGTTTTTGATTTTAAGGGTGTGGGAAAATTATGCGTGTTTATATTTTTATTACAAAATAAGTTTTTATTACAAAATAAGTAAGATTATGGAACAGTTGTATGTATGCAAAATAAATGATATATGTAATAAGAATAGAGGATGTATAGATTAATATTATGTCGCAAAGGGTCATGCAATTATTAACATTAAGTATAAGAAAAACTTGTGTAACATTCATACTTGAAATCCAAATATGTGTGAGAGATAATATAGATTATATAACATATTTTGAGACTTAAATATTAGAAACTTAAATTGTGTATTGACATGGTTACTTAACTCTTCAACCAATAACTTAAAAGCTTATGATTGTAAGCCTAAGATTAGTTATTTCAATTATACTATCAATATAGAGCGGAAGTGAGAGGTACGGTGTTTATGATTCAAGCTATTAGATTTGTTTTGAGTTAAGTGTTTCAGGTTAGGTTAAAATTATGTCTTTTGTGCATATTAATTTTTACTTTATTGTAAATCTATATTAAAGTTAGGTCAAAAGTCAAATTCATATATATAAGGTCGGGAAAATATCAGATCGAATCTTATTTAAACATCTCTATAAAATTTCTTTAACACAATTGTTTGTATAAATTGCTTCTCAAACACTTATTTTTTGCTATGATTTAAGAATCTTTCGGTTGAATTGATCTCTTAACATAGTATCAAAATCCAACATGACAAAATGTTATATATTCAAATCTCACTCACACCTTATTTAAAGTGGAATATTTCAAATCAACAACTAAAAACGTGTAATACTGCAATCACACTTTCAATCCAAAAAACGTTTAACCCAAAAAACTTTGATGGGGAAGCTTGATAAAGTATATACCATATGAAGGACCCTCATCTTCTCCTAACACTAATTGAGTAATCCTAAAGCAAGTCACAAGTGGTAGATAAAAAAGTAGAAAAGTAGAAGCAATGCAATTTGAACCAGTTGAAAATAGAGATTAGGCTAACTTTTGCATTGTCATTGTCAAAATTTTATAACAAAACGTGATGATACACAAGCCAGGCTTTGAACATTTATTTTATTTCATTGTCATCAAATATATTCTCCATAACTCCCATTTTACAATTATCAACAGTCAAAACACGTTTCTTTTTACAAATTTCACTACAATTATCCGATCACCATGTCCATATATTTTATGCCATTCTGCTAACTACCACCTCTAATGTTGTTAATGGCTCCTGCTCATTTATTTTTTATGCTATAAATACTGTCATTTAAAAAATTTAAATTAAACAATTTAAATAAATGACACCAATGAACTAAAATACTAGTGGTACTCTCTTGTGGTAAGACTTGAACACTTATTATTATTATTATTATTTATTATTATTATTATTATTATTATTATTATTATTTGTCTGTGTTTTCTCCTATACTCTTCCTTGAGGCGTTAATATATAGTTTATTAACTGTCTCTTTTCCCAAACCTTAGGTTTATGTAAGATGTTGGATTGATGATCATGATCATAACAAAAGTCTCATACTCACTTATAAACTATGATTCTTATACTTTTACCATCAAATGGTTGTAAACAAAATATTGAATAAAATTAACCCACTTAATTGAACAAATTTGCCTCCATCACCATTCACCACATAATATATACAATTAAACCATAATTTATTATTCTTTCATAATAAATTTGTCTTATTTTTATTTTAATCCGTTTTAAAGAATTTATCTCATTTATTTATTTTTAGACATGACTTTATTAATTTTACTCTATATATATTTTTTTAAGTACTCTATAATTTAATTAATCCACTATACTTAACATTTTAATTTTTGTGTCAAAAGGAAATAAAACTAATTTGTTTATGTAGTACTCGATTTATGTTCAAGACAGTTGATGACTTGATTGGTCCATAAATAGGGCCCCAAATCGTTAATTTCTCAAAAGAAAAAGGGCGGCAAATATACTAAAGACTATCGCACATCTTTTTCATGGCTTCTACTTTTTCATAATTTGTCAAGCTTTAATTTTATTTTTGGTGCCATATTTATATTTTATTTTATGAAAATTAAACTCTGACAAAGAAGGTGAATAACTAACTTTCTCTATTCTGAAATATTCACTACATTGTAATTATTGATACTATTTATTATTCGAACTCTTTTTATGTATTGCGGTTAATGTGTAAGTAAATTTATAGTTAATTGGAGTCTTATTTAAATAGCTTAATCTTATACTTTCATAATATTAAATTTTTATAATTTTTAAATATATATTCAATATATAAATAATCAAAATAATATATTAAATTGCATAAAAACTCAAATGTAATAAATAAAATATAGGACAGAAAGTATGAAGAAACTATTCAAGTGGGAAATAAGCTTCATTCTATTTAGAAAAGATCAAAAGAGGTTTGTACGTATATTTTAACCAACATATCATGATGTATATTATAAACTAATTATTAAATCATTTACTACACTTTAATATATTCATTTAATATTCTATTAATTCACATTCTCTGAATTCATCCCATTTACAATGCTACACATTCAACCTTTTTTTTCAACATTTACACACTTTTTTTTATTCACTTATTTTTTATTTAATTTTTTCACTAACAACCAACTAAAATTAATTTTCTACTAAAACATTATAGCAAAAATAGAGGGACACCACATTACTTATTATTTGTATTACTTATTTATACTTCCCGTTTCCTCCAAATAAAAATTTTACAAAGCTTTTAATATGTTTTTGGAGAAACATAAACCCTTTTGCCCAAAATATTTTACTAAAAGTGCATTGTATATTTACAATATTACCCAATAAAAACAAGATTACCTCTTTCTATATCTACCGCTTCCTCTTATTAAATTTTAAAGATTATTCCTATATTTATCTTCCTCCTATAATTGCAATTTGTATTTTTCTAAGCACATATTCATTACTCCGAACAATTAATAATTATATTAAAAAAAATTGGACATGGTAGCATCTAGTTTTCATAAAATGTCGGTGATAGTACTTTTGTAAGATTTTTCCACATGGTAGCATCCAGTTTATACACTATCTAATTGTGTGTCGTAGCATTTTCCATTAAATTCTTGTTAATTTCTATTCAATTTATCATTTTGTAAGATTTTTCCATACGGTAGCATCCAATTTTTGCTCTCAAATGTTTAATTAACCATTTTAACGTTTAATTCACCGATTAATTTATCAACGCCCTTAAATGTTGTAACAATTTTATTTTCATTCAAATTTATGGCATTATAAAGTTCAAAAGGTGCATTACAAACACTAATAAATAATTCAAAAAAGCATTTAATAAGCTCAAAAGGTGCATTTCATAAGTTCAAAAGGTGCATTCTAAGCACTAATACATATCTACTTAATGGTTACAACATTTAAGGGCGTTGATAAATTAATCGGTGAATTAAACATTAAAATGGTTAATTAAACATTTGAGAGAAAAAATTAGATGCTATCGTGTGGAAAAATCTTACAAAATGATAAATTGAATAGAAATTAACAAGAATCTAATGGAAAATGCTACGGCAGTTAGATAGTGCATATAAACTGGATGCTACCACATGGAAAAATTTTACAAAAATGCTACTATTGGCGTTTCATGAAAACTGAATGCTACAATGTGGAATTTCCTTTACATTAAAAAGTTCGAAAGGAGTATTTTTTAATAATAGTGAATTAAATATTGAAAAAATAAGTTTAACTATCTTTTAGAACCTCATTAGTAAAATCCTACATTTTATTAGTTACTAATTTGTATGCAAACTACTTCAAAAAAATTTTGTAATCAAACATATTCTAGTCTTTAATTGTCTAGATCTTGAATAGATTTATATATGTAAGATATATTCCATTAGTAAAGTCTTATATTTTAGGTTATGAGTTCGAATCTCATTAATATTGCATTTAAAGTGTAATATTTAGAGTCAGATATAAGAATATATATATATATATATATATATATATATATATATATATATATATATATATATATATATATATATATATATATATATATATATATATATATATATATTAAATTCACACTTTCTTCTATTGATGGATGAAATTAGTAAAAAAATTAATCAATTCCATTCCGACACCTTCATGCTTGGTAATGTTGCTTAATACTATAATTATGAAAATAAAGCTGATTTAAAAGCTACTAATGAATAATGATTATGCATTATGTTGTTTAATTTTCATTATTATCTTTTTTAGTTGGGTTGTGAAAAGGTCAAAAGAGAAGTGGACACTGTGAAATTAAATTTCATAGTGAAAAATTGATGGACATTATTGCGTATGCACCATCAATGGATCAATCAATTTTTTACTAATTAAATGTAAAGCTTATATATAATTTAAAAGCGTAATATACCATCTAGGATAAATATTTTAATCAATGCGAAATGTTAAATTAACTGCAAAATAAATTAGAGTATATAATAAGATATTAATCGATCATTTTAATTGAAAATTGAATTTTTTATCTTAATTATAAAACAAGAGTTATTTTTCAGAAAAGAAAATTTATCGTTTTAACTTGTTGTAACAAATTAGCATTTTTTTGTCTATGTATATAGTGCTATTATATCTCATGTATATTTTTCTAAAAAAAAAAAAGCCGAAAAAAGATAAAAATAGTTAAGAAGTTTATCACCTTAATTTATATTTTACTTTTTTCTATACGAATAAAATCAAAATTTTAAATTAACATAAATTCTTTTATTAATTTGCTCAATATTCTGATAAAACGTCAATAAATCATGTTTTTCAACCATTTTTTTTCTAAAATGGACTCATTTAATGTTTAAGTTATGCATATAAACTAATTTTATTTTTTTACGTCAATTTTTTTTTCATTTTATGAAAAAATTTTGTTTGATCTTGAGCTGTACTATATTTAATATATTTATAATTAAACTGTACAATATATCTGATCATATTTAATTCGCAACACCTCCTTTTAAGTAAATTTTTAATTTTTTAATACCGATATATATCCTTATATTTACGGCCACAGGAGCCAGGAATATATATATGAGTATGTTATCTTTAATTTGCTAGTGCACAAAGATACTGCTGACTTTCACTGTTTTATTATACTTAGTTGTGTATAATTTTTTACCTATTATTTTTATTATTTTATATATTGAGTTACATACATTTAAAAATTATAAAAATTTATTTTGAAAGTATGTAATTAAATGATTCAAAGAAAATTTCACTTAATTATATTTTTCTTACACATTAGTCATAATATTAAAAATAAAAAAAAATAGAGTCAATAACAATAATATATAGCGAGTGGTATAGATTAATAAACGACAAAATATTTGAGCTTCTTTTCTAATAAATAATAAAGATTGTGAATCACGAATAATATACATTATATTGTCAATAACAATAATCTACTTTCATGCATTTCCAACTGTATCGCACTACGTTTATGTTTTTTCAATTGTTGTGATAGTTATAACTATTTTTATTTAGTTCATTGTATTTTGAAGAATTGTTTTATTAATCCGATTTGCTTTTTTTTAATTATTATTCAGTTTTTTCAAATATAAATTATATTATTTCATTTCAATGTTCAAAGTTTTAATTTTAGATAGTTATAACTATTTTTATTTAGTTCATTGTAATGATAAATTAATAATTCTATTAAAGTTAACCTAAAATAGAGATCAGATGCGCGTGCATATATATATATATATATATATATATATATATATATATATGATAAAGACCAAGATTTTCGTTCTCTCATTAATTAGCTAGAGTAAAATTAAGCTCCTAAAATAGCCTAGATTAACAAGAACAAAGCGAACTCTAGCTAAGACTAATTTTTTAAAGTTAAAAAAATTTATTTTTATGTAAAAGGTTAATATTAATATGAATTAAATTTATATATGAAATGTAATTTTTGCTATGTAATTATGGTTTATAAAACTTACGACTTTTAGTAAAAGTGGGAGTGGGTCGAATTGGCAAACAAGCCATCATACACAACTCCACTGAAGGAAACGTTTTGAAATTTTGAAAACAAATTATTTTAAGTTAGAAATAAATTACTAATGTTATTTATTGGAGATAAAAGAGGATTTAATAATTATAACTTATGAGAAATCAAAATGGGATCCTAATTTAATACGCAATCACATGATCAACAAAGACTGCGACTATTCTGAAACTGTTGAAGAGCTGAAAAGGCTTGCGGAAATTAAGTAGTCGATCTATGTAATTTTATTTTTCGTTGTTGGAACAGTTAAATGTAATGTATCAGTATTAATGAATTTTAATCAATGGTTAATTATGTAATGTACGTATAAATTCATGAATGCATGAATGTATTAGTCGAGACTTGTATCAGATTTTCAATATAATTAGGCCATTTATGAATTTTTCAGATTTTTTTATCCATTTTTCAAAAATTGGGAGGGAAAGTTACGAATTTGGAGGGAATCATTAATCTAATGAGGAATTATTCACAATACACTAATTCACTTTCTCTCTTCTATTTAAGTGGTCTCATTTGATCCACCTAAAAAATAGTGAAAAGTCAAACAGGACTAATTAGAGGAATAGGAGGGAGTATATGAGTGGAGGTAGTATTATAACTTGGAGAAAAAAAAAATATTATTTGGATTGAATATCATAAGAATAAGATAATTGGGTTTTAAGACAAGGAATAAAGTTTAAGATTTGAGATTTATTTTTTTATGGGGTTCTAGGTACCTTTGAGTTTAGTTATATTTGATTTTATGTTTATATTAGTTTATTTATTAAAGTTGAGTTTTACATTTATAGTGCATTTTAAAAGTATATTTAGTAACACTTTAACCTAATTAGATGGATATAAGGTGGGGTGTTACATACTTACATATACAAATAAAAGGACTTACTAGTATTTAATATTAATTTACTGATAGATTAATTAGAAGGTGTTTTTTAAAATTATTCGTTATTATTTATCATTTCTTAATTATTATTTGTTAAATTACTTAAATTATTAATCACAAATAATCACAAGTATGAATTTTACACTTTTGTACATGTAATAATAATAATAATAATAATAATAATAATAATAATAATAATAATAAATGTCAAAATAATACCTTTTTGACCGCATTCTCTTCTATGATATGAGCTCCTGTTGTTTTTTCCTTACCAAACCTTAATCATAGTTTTCTATGAGCGGATTGTAATATGATGTTGATGAAAATAATAGCTGTTGATGTAATCTTGTACCAGTACAACAATATTCATATCTAAAAGAATAAATACCTGTTGAACGAGTATCTAGCACCAAATCTTATCATGTACATAATCCAAGTTATTAGAGGGCCCTATATAGTTGTGTGATAACGAGATTTCTTCATCTAATCTCACTATTTTATCATCAAACTTTTAACTGACTGAAATTAAATATTCTAAGACCAGTAAAAATATAAGTATGTCATAGTGAGGAATGATATGACGATGTGCATGAAGATTATAATCCCTACTCCCTATTTGGTAATCGATACTAAATAATGGGAATGAAAATGATTTATAGTGTAAATTTTTATGACATATATCATGTCATTTCTATAGTAATAAAAGTTTATCATGATGAAAAGTTTTTTCTTCATAATTTTTCATTACCACCTAATACCACATGTTCAAACGGTAATATATTGAAAGTAATTTTGTGAAGAAAATAAGATTGTTGAAAGAATATAACCATAATCATTATACTTGTCGAATTCCTACCAAAATTACTCTATATTTCCATTATTATTCCCACCATACAGAAGTGGTCTGATTATCAAACTAAAGTAGTAAGTTTTTAATCATTCAAGAATAAAAACATATCGTACCCACATAAACATTATGGGTTTTTTGCACATTAATGTAGATTTGAAATTGTATCACTTTCTATTTTAATATGTTTATTTTATTTTCTTATAAATTTTGTTTTAGAAAATTAATGTACTTAATATTTTCTTTAATTATCATTTATATATTTTCTTTTTCTTTTTTTGACTACGAGGTACGCTAAGAGAAGGAGAAATGATAACAAAAATCGAACCCAAAACCTTACGTAGAGAAAGAGGTACATGCTCCAACTAAGACAAGACCCAATTCTTTTTTTCCATTGTACTCCCTCTTCTTGTCCCATTTTATTTGCATCCAATTTCTATTCAAGGCTTTTACACTTCCTTTGCACCATTTTTTCTCTTGCTAATGGCCCTCACACTTTTCTTTTAATCTTATCTACAAAATCATGATATCTTTTCATCTCATTTACTCATTTTTTCACCCTATATAAAGGTAAAGGTAAAGGACACTCCCAGTATCTCACACAAAGCAAGGTCCGAGTGGGGGGTTTTTCTTTTTCCTGAAAGATGCGGACAAATCATATCCGATCCCCCAAGAACAAAAAGGGAGTAAAGAGAGATACGCGCAGTCAAGAAACCCCGATACATGCGCCCAGTAGGAGTCGAACCTCAAACCTTCTGCTCTGCATACAAAAACACAAATCACATGAGTCTAAAAAGTATCAGTATCATCCACACAATTTAAAAAACGCAAATTATCATCAATCGTTATTTCAAATACTATCATCATTATCAATCGTTATTTCTAGAGCTGTTCAAAGTAATCCGACTCAAAAATCCGAACCGAAACTGAAAGTAAACCGACTCGAAAATGTGTTGCTTTTTTTGGTTTATCGAACCGAAATTGTACCCGAACCGGTTGACAACCGAAAATGGGAAAGTTGAACCTGTGCTGTAACCAATTTTTGTAACCGACACATAACCGTTAACCGAGATTACCCGAACCTAATAACGACCAACCCGAATTATGCTCGAAACCGAATTCTATCCCGCTAAAACCGACTTAACCCGAACGAATTTTAGATCGAACTGCTGTAAACCTGAACCAATTTTTAACATAGAAGTATGATAGACTCATATTCAATCATCTTATTTGTTAAGCTAATAGAGTGTTAGATATTTTAATAAATTATATTTTATAAATACATGGTTTCCTATATTTAGAGTTAATAATCAATGGTCAATGTTTATTTAACTACTTTAAATCGAGTTAGATGAATATTGATAGAACTTTATAATTTTAATTTCAAGTCAAACAAGTAAAAGTAACAAAATAATAATGATTACTAATTAATTTGCATTTTAACTATTTTGCTTTAAATAAAGGGAATCTTGTCATCAATTAAAAATTGACTAACAACTTAATTTGATATTGATTCGATCGATAGTAATTAGTAATACGTAGCTGAATTTTGCTTTTAAAAAAAAAAACTCGAACCCGATCTGTACCCTACAAAACCGAACCAATTAGTAATCGATGACAACCCGAGATCAATTGACACTCGACACGAACTTCAACCGACACCGAACTGATGCTAACCCGATAGCTTGAATAACCGATCTCCAACCGAACCGTGACTAACCGACTCGACCCGAGTGTGACCCGTTGTAACACACAGCCAAAAAATCACCGATTCGAAATACAACCGAACCGAATGACACCCATCCGAAACCAACCTGTTCACCCGAATGAACACCTCTAGTTTTTTTAAATACTATCATCATCATACCCTATCCAATTTCAAAGACACCGTGAGTGTATATGTTAGAGAGTGACACCAAGCATAACACTCAAAAACATGGCATGATACACATGGTGACCCACTCAAAAATTTTGGAACTATAAGGACCATATATTAGAAAGTAACCAATAGTATAATTGCATACTACTATTAGTATATTACTAGCTATAAGCTTTATAGTTTGTGCAATTTTAAGTTACCAACAAAGTACTAGGTAGGAATTGGCTATTATTGAGATGGATGGTGGTGATGGTGGTGGTGAAGTTGTTGTGTTTATGGCAACTGATAGCCATAGTCAAGGCAGTCATTCCTTAGCCTCAGAACATTCCAACTCCAACACTACACTTGATAATAAGAAAGTTCTTAAAAAGCCTCTACAATCAACTAATTCTCTTAGAAAAAGAGCAACCCTACGTCGTTTAAGTTTCTCCAAACCTAAATCTCGAAATATTGAGTATAATCTCCGGTCCAAAATCGATCAATTCGACGCAAATCAAACCATATGGGAACAAGAATCCCAACAGGAAGATCGTAAGAGTGATAGTAGCTCTGACTTCTCATCTACCTCCTCGTCTGAAGATTCAGACGAGAAGGAGGAAGAAAAAGGCGGAAGTCATAAATACCACAAAACAAAAAAAAGAAGAAAAAAAGTGAACTGGAGAAGAGTAGGTGAGTGGTCAATATTCGTTACAATATTGACTTGTTTGATCCTTTCGCTGACTATAAAATCGCTACGACACCGTCTTACCTTAGGATTGGTGCCGTGGCAGTGGTGTTTGATGGTGATGGTGGTGTTTAGCGGCCGCCTTTGCTCGGGGTGGCTAGTGAGTTCCTTGGTGTTTGTGATAGAAAGAAATTTTATGCTAAGAGAAAAAGTGTTGTATTTTGTGTATGGGTTAAGGAGAAGTATACAAAATTGTGTATGGCTTGGACTAGTGTTATTGGCATGGACATTTATGTTTAATGCACAAATGCACCAAAATAATAGGGTGGTTAAAAAGGTGTACCAATTATTAGTAGCTGTTCTAATTGGGGCAACAATATGGTTGATCAAGATTGTTTTGGTAAAGACTCTTGCCTCCTCTTTTCATGTGAGGACTTATTTTGATCGTATGAAGGAAAGTGTTTTTCATCACTACATACTCGATACACTCTCAGGTTTCTACATCACTCTTTCCACTCCTATCTTCTACTTGTTTTTTTTCTCTATTATTAATTATTATAAGTAACTAGTATAAAAACTCGAACAATGTAAGATTTAATTTAGTATGAAATATTATATTATAATGATTAAATTTGCTGAATATATAACTTTTATAAACTAAAAATTATTTACCGAATAATTAAACATATTAATTTTTAGGTAGGTATATAGAATTGCTAGAATAAATTATATAAATACTTTATCTAATTTGGCTCTAATTTTTAAAAATCAAATTCTAAATTAAGTAATATTGCTACTAAAATAATTTAATCTGTCAAAGTTCTTGAAAGATAACATTTTTTATTTTTCAAAATTTTAATTAGTACATATGATTATAAATTTATCACACATATAACGATTTAACAATATTTATTTTTTAATATAATTATATTTAGTTTGGTATATACAACCTCAAGCTTGTGTATGTTGTTTTTGTTGTTTTATTAAGTGATTTGAATAATATTTCTTAAACTATATAATATATTTGTGAGATCTTAATTATAAGCTTATATTGTTTGTTGAGCTGGTTCGAAGTCAACATGGTAAAAAAACACTTATGTGAGGTGGTTTGTTTGAGTTATATACATATGTGTAACGCTTTTACTATAAGTTTAAACTTTGAGTTGACTAGTTAAGTTGATTTCTTAACGTCTCAACCATAAAATTAAGTTTTTTTAGTTAGAGTTTCGTTCTATTTTCTTAAATATCAATTATGTCTCCATCACAAAAAAAAGTGCTTGTTCACTAACTCTAGCATTAAAGGTCAAAAATCTTAGCGTTTATTAAACATTATGAAGAATGAAATTAAGAGTTTTCTTCTACGAAATTCAGCAAGAAAATACTAATTTTAAATTAACTTTTTTAAGAAACTTCCATTAGTTTTTTTAATCAAATATTATTCCGTCTCTTTTACTATTTTTTCTATTTTTTCAAATTTGCTATATATTAACATACTCATATAAAACAAATTCAAATAAACAAAGTCAAATAGATATGATAGTTTTTATTTAAAAGTTACATATATTTTTTTTATTCATTTTAATTTAAGATCTTTTATCTTTGAAATTTAATGTTACTTTTTCATATACTTTCTCTTCCATTTTTTCTTTATTCTTAACATTTATCCCTAGCTAACTTGAAAGTCATGTCATTTTTTCATCATCATCTTCAATTTTATTTTTTTTTTAACGAAAAGATACTATTACCAAGAGCCAAACAACCACAAAGGAGGACAAATTAATCATATATCTTTATTATTATAGTTACATGTTTACAACAATATGGACAAATAAAAAAAAAAAAGAGATGGCATCTTCAAATTTTAAATGTGACAAGATAGAAAATACTATATAAAAAAAGTTTCTATTGTATAATAATTATCAAATAAAAGTAAAATCTGGTATGCTGGTGGTTTGTCTAACAACTTCAATCTCTAGAGACTAGCCATGTCTTAATATACTAAAATAAAAAATTAAGGGCTATTTTATCTAATATTCGAGATCTTATTTTAAATTGTGGTACAAATATCAGTTTAGTAAATAACTATTAACAAATCAGCCCCTCTTGTATGAGACCGTCTTATTGTGAAAAGAGTCCATACAAAAGATTCAATATGCTAAAAGTTTTTTATTGGGCTATTTAATTCAAGTATAAAGCACGTCTAATGGTGAGACCGTTTCATATAAAAATTTGTGTAAATGTTTAAATATATACATTTGAGATCTTATCAGCTAAATTTATGTTTTTAATAAAATATATTTATAGATATTGACACTTAAAAATTATACAAAATTAATATTAAATAAAACCAACAAAATGGGCTGAAGGAGTAACTAATGAGTTGAAAAACTGTTACAATTACCATAATAAGTATGTGACATAAATAGATCACAAATTCTCATATGACACGGTCTCACGGTAAGACTATTTTAATTGGTTTAGTTCAATATACATTTATTTTTAAAAGATGACTTTTTATAGTCGTAAAGTTATCACTTATAGTTTAAAGTGATTATTTATAATTTCAAAGTGATCACTTAGAGAAATGGGCTTACTTATATGGACTCATCTCATAGTGAAACGGTCTCATATAAAACGGGCTATAAATGGATACATGATAACTATTTTTTTATTAATAAGCAAGACTAAGACATTCATTAGTGACAAAGAATGCTTAAAAAGTGATAATTACCATACTCTAATCATTATATTTTATAATCAATTGCTCAAAACACGTTTTACTACACTTATTGCGTAAAGTTGAGCACTAATTATAGCTATAATAATACAACTAGAGTCCTATATTAATTAAGCTCTAAAATAAAATAAGCTTAGTTGAGCATTATCTTGAATGCACCTGCCTCCACCTACTAACCATGTGGATTTTGTTCCTCCGATAATTATAATCTTTGATTTTTTTAATTTAAAGTCTGTGATAATTCTATCTTTTAAGAATAGAAAGAGATTGAGATGACTAGAGTTAAACAATAATCTCTTAATTTACTTTTGTATATTTTTTCTTGAAAATAAATTATGTTTTCTATGACTCTCACCTAAAATTTCTACACAATTTTACTATAAAAATTTATTACAATTCGTAAAGTTAAAATTAAAAGAGTTAAAATTTTATTTTAGTTTACACTTAACACAAAGAATTAGACTAATGAACAAAGAATGAACCTATTGAACAGACACTAATACTTTGACCCTTCGTATCGATGATGACAATTGTCACACGTGACAATACTTTCACGATTGCACTTACTAGTACGATTCCGTTTTACTTCATTAGATTAGTAGCATATAGAAAAAATTGAAAATATGCCATTTTAATCCGTTTTATTTAATTTTCTTTTAATCTCATTAATATATTTTTAATATTTTTTTATTTTTATTATCTATTTTTCATAAAAAACTTTAATTTTCTTTTTGATTCATTTCTAATGGTACATAAAAAGCAAGTGTTTTACAGGCTAGATGCCACTGCGGCACTGCCACATGCTTAAATGAGAAACGTGCATTTTCAGTTCAGAGAATTTCCCACTGTTGCGTCAAATCTATATGGCTTTATTTCCTCTCTAGAGTATTCATTTTCCACTAAATTTGCTTGAAGTTCATTTTACTGTACTTTTGTTTCTCCTAATTTGCCAAATTTTCCTTAATTCGTTTATACTTCCCCGTTTTATAATACCCGCTACATTTTCTATTTTTGGCAATTTCATATTACTTGCTACATTTTCGTTTTTAGTAATAAAACAATCATTTAAAGTTCTACCTACCCCTATTTTTATCCTACTCTATACTCTATACTCTATAATAAAATACTATACTATACTCTATAAAGTAACCTAACAACCTATTTTTCTTTTTTCTTTTTCAATTAACAATAATAAAATACTATACTCTATAAAGTAAACAATCAGCTACAGTGTAGGTCAATTACTTTTCTTAATACCCATGCCCATGCAAATGTAGCGACTAAAACGGAACAGAGAAAGTATATTTTTTTCTATATTATTTACACATATATTAAATTTTTTGTAATATTAATCTGACATCAAATTTTGTCAATATTTGTGTCACATCCGCTAATAAATTCAATGAACACATGAATACTCTTTTTATCTCTTTAAATTTATTGCATTGATCATATTAAAGTGAGAATTTTTTAAAAACAAATACAATGGGATATTTGGAAAAGAGCATGCCATAGTTGATTGCTAATAGTTAATCTTACTGTTTGATTTGACTAGTTAATTTTAAACACACTGCTAAAAACAACTTATTTAAAAACAATTTATTTATAATAATAAGCTATATCAATCAATTAATTTATCAAACAATAAAATTATATTGTTTGACCATTTAACCATCTATTAGTTATATAAGCTAAAATTTCTCACACTATAAAAAAAATTACACCTACGCTTAAAAATGTAGTTAGGCACGCTTATACGTGAGGCCACGACTTGAAAATACAGAAAAATGGTTCTTTGAAGAGAAATCATGTTGAATGGCTTGAAAGTTGAGATCTTCTTTCCTTAAATCAACGTAAGATGAAATTAAATCCAACCCATATTTATCATCAAACAACAAAAATCAAACCCTAAACTCTACAATTCATAACATTAACCAAAAAAAGAAACTTTTTATCAGAAACATTTTGTCAAACGTAAAACTTTAGTGGTGGTGGCGTCAATTGGTCCTGGTTGCAGCAGTTGGTGTTGATGGGCGTCGAGTTTGGTGGTGGCACGTTCGGGTCAGAGAATCTGCTGTGGTGTCGGGTTTGGTGGTGGCATGGGCTTTAGAAGCCAATTGGGGTTGTGCGACTGGGTTGGGGCTGTGCGGCGGTAAGTTGTGCGGTGGGTTTTGGAGAAGGGGGAAGAGTGTTGTTTGGGTCAGGGGAGAAGAGAATGTCATGGTTTGGGTGCGAGGAAGAAGGGCACAATTAAAATCAAATTTTTTTGGGAAAAATTCTGATTTTTGCTTTAAAGTTTATTTTATTTTTTTTAGTTGTGTTTAGCCACGCTTACTAGTGTAGCTGATTTGATTAATTTTATAATTTTAATTGCACTTTAGCCACACTTATTAGTGTGGCTAAATTGATTATATTTTTTATATAATTGACCTAGCCACGCTTATTAGTGTGACTGAAGTTATAACATTTTAAAATTATTTAATGGACTGGTAGCCATGCTTATGAGTGAGACTATTACTCTCACGCTTAATAAGCATGCCTAAAATGTAAGAAGTGAGTCTAACTGCGAAAAAATCTGCCACACTTAAATCAGCGTGCCTAAATAAGTGTAGCTATATACGACATTTTTTGCAGTATCATAACCTATTCTGCCAAACACCCTAGTATACGCTAGTAAATGAATAAATGGAAACAACTAACTCCGATCCCTCTCTTCATTAAAATTGCTCCTTTGGCGCAATTGGTGGAAAAATTTAAAAAGGTGAATAATGTGGTATTTTATTAAAAAAAGTCAGATAAAAATAAAGTACATAAGATAAAAGGTAAGTTAAATGTGTTAATGAAAAAATAAAAGTTAATATGAAATATTGCTAAATAAAATAAAGTAAATTGATGAAAAGAATAATAATAATAAAAAGTTTTTCAAAGCTCTTGTTACGTGTTTCTCAAAAGTCTTAAATACTTCATCCGTTTCATAATACTTGCTATTAAGTGCGACATATTATGTGGAAAAATGTTACTATTAGTAATAAGTATTATAGAACGGGGAAGTAGTTGTCAATTTTGTGAGCATGTGTAGTATATTTTGCACCATCCACAGTGTTTACTAGTATAGTGAATATAGTGCTTTTTAAGCCCTAATATAGAGGTAATTTCTTGGAAAGCACCCAATCCTCTATTGGTTAAGAGTTTATTCTTCGGTCAAATAATTCTCTTTTGCTTTAATTCTACTACACTTATGTATATTAAATTTTAACTTCAATTTTTTCAATCAAAATTATAAAATTAGAATCGTAATTTATCCAATCGAGAGCTTTTACAAGATTCGGCTGTATTCTAAAACCTAACATTTAAACATAATTATTTGTTTTATTTCACTTAAGTATTATTCTTGTCATAAATTTAAAAGTTAAGTATGACATGAGTTTAATTATGATAACCTAACGAAAAATAAATTAAAAAACTGTCAAGTGGTAGTAGTGTTGTTACCTCTGGATGATCAATCGATAATATATTTTCAGCTTGTCTTGTATGAGACCTTTTTACTATAAAATTCTATGTAATTGATCATTTTAAAATTGTAAGTACTTAGTTTAACACACTAACTGTCCATTTGGTTAGTAGTACTAAATGATGGTAATGAGAATAATTTATAGTGTAAAATTTCATCAAAAGTACCATGTCAATCCCATGATGATGAAACTTTGATCACAAAAGATTTTTTTTATTTACAAATTTCCATTACCACCTCTCCCAATGATAGCATTAGAATGAATTTTATGAAGAAAATGGGATAATTGAAGTTGGACAAACATGACCATTAAAGTAGCCAAGAGATTTTCAACCAAAATTGCACTAGTTTTCATTCTCTTTACCACTGTTTGTTACCACCTATCAAACGAGCCGTAAATGTACATGAGTTAACCTAATAGAGATGGTTTAATCATTAAAGTATCTCATTTAAAAATTTGTGATGTATTTTTATTTTCCATGTTTTCTTTATTAATATTTATTTAAAGTTACTTGCATATGTATGAATAGGACCACCCATGGATGAAATTCAATGGGAAGAAGAACATAAAAAAACAATAAAAGGATCAAAATCACTACCTACAAAGTGGAAGAAGGATGGAAAGAGTGCATTACGAGCAAAGAAACAAGGAACAAGAAAGTTGGACATGCAGGATAAGTTGAAGAAGCTAAGCATGGAAAAACCAAGTTCAATATGGAGTCTAAAAAGGTTAATGAATTATATTAGATCTTCAGGATTATCCACTATTTCTAAAACTGTGGATCAATTTGGTTCAGCTGAATCTGAGATTACTAGTGAGTGGGAAGCCAGATCTACTGCTAAAAGGATCTTTAGGAACGTTGCTAAACGTGGTGCCAAGTAAGTCTATCTTACTACTCCCTTTATACTCGTCAATTAGGAACAAATTGAAAATTTGTCATTTTTAAGAAAAATGTGAATATTGTTAAAGAAATGAAAAGAGATAATGAATCATGTAGATAAAAATTAAATTGAGTTAAAATGTATGGATGAGATTAAAAGAAAGTGGTGAGTCATTGTCTAAACATCGAAATGATGCAAACTAAGTGGAATAGATCAAAATGGCAATTGATGCAAAATGAGTGTGACCTAGGGAGTGTTTACTAAAATCAAATTGTTCAAAATCGACCCGATTAACTGATATCAATCTCGAATAACTTTGCATATAATAACCAAATCGGATTATCATATTTACATACACACCAGAATTAAAATCTCAAATAACTTTTATATATTCAACTACAGGCAAATAAAGTAGTTTTTTACGTGTTACAATAAATTTAAATGAATAATTGGAATGACTAAGCCACATAAACGGAGAGAGTTATGCTTATAAGTTGTTATTTTGAAGGTACATTGATGAGGAAGATTTGGCAAGGTTCTTAAAGAGAGTTGAGATTCATACAATATTCCCTCATTTTGAAGGCGCGCTTGAGACTGGAAGGATCACCAAGTCTTCCTTCAGAAATTGGGTGGTAAGTCTTTCTATCACAAATATATATACATATAAATTTTTTTTGTGTGAAACGGTCTTATTGTGAGACATTCTCCATTGCCTAATAATTAATTAACAATATAAATGTGATTAAAAGGTACGAGCATACTTCGAAAGAAAGGCCTTAGCACATTCTCTAAACGATACAAAAACAGCAGTGCAACAGCTTCACAAAATGGCTTCAGTCATTGTAAGTGTGGTTATCCTTGTGGTTTTCCTTTTGGTCATGGGCTTAGCAACACCCAAAGTCGTCGCCTTTGTCATCACACAAATGGTAGTCCTCGGTGTCATCTTCCACAACACTTGCAAAACCATCTTCGACTGCATTATTTTCGTCTTTGTCATGCACCCTTTCGACATTGGAGATCGTTGCAAAATCGATGGTGTTCAGGTAAATACACTAATTCAACTCATCTTTTAAAATCGCAAACATATTTGGAGATTTAGACCCGTGTAATGGGTCAGATACGAGCTTTATTGAAGGGTCGGATTAGGGCCCGCAACAGACCGCCAACCCATTGCACTGGACTAAACTAATGTTAAGATCTCGTGTTTACCTCTACGTGCAGATGATCGTAGAAGAGATGAATATACTAACTACAGTTTTCCTGCGGTACGACATGGAGAAGATTTACTATCCGAACTCAGCTCTACTGAGCAAACCGATCAGTAATTTCTACCGAAGTCCAGAAATGTGGGATTCTATTCCTTTCACGATTGATGCCTCGACTTCAAACGAAACAATAAACGCCCTCAAGAAAGCAATACAAATGTAAGATCATACTCACATTGATCTTAATTATAATCTGCTTGAAATTCATTCTTACTGTTAAAATTTTCTAATATTTTGTATGTGCAGCTTTATTGATAGCAGGCCAAATTACTGGAATTCCAAATACAGTTTCATAGTAACCGACATGGAAAACCTCAACACAATGAAGATTTGTATATCGGTGCAGCACACAATCAACCACCAAAACATCGCTGAACGAAACATTCGCTTGACAGAACTTATCTTAGAGTTGAAGAAAAACTTCGAGCAACTTGGTATCAAATATCATCTCCTTCCACAAGAAGTCCACCTTACTCAATTCAACATCAATTCGTCGATGCCCAACCACCCAAGAGATGATGTTACTACTATGTAAATACAAATCCGCTTCACTAAAACCTTTGGTATCATCGTTTTATGTGTTATGTTGTTCGGATTCGGGTACTCATGTCAAACATGAACTTGTATCGAAAAATATCGTGTTATTCACGAAAATTTCCCTTTTTTGATCTAAAGAAAAGTACCGAGCGTGCATCTATCAGCGTCAATGATTTGGCACGTGTAATAGAAGTGAAATGAAGAGTTGAAGTAACATACTTTGATATAGTCGTAACTATGCTTCGATTCGAAATGTTTATACACAAAACTGTTTAAAACATACTTGCACTCCGGCCAGGTATTCGAGCATCAATTAGAAACATCAAAATTTGTGATGATAAAAGAATGAAAGAATTTTCTGAAATGTTGGGTGTATCAAGGAAAAGAAATACAAATGAGAAATGCTAAGGGCATTATAAAACATGATCATCCCAAGCTAAAAGGAGCATCCCAACTGTGAAGGGCACTACATAAACTTTAACTGATATAAATATGTATATAAACGCATTTCTGTAAGACATTATCTGTAATTTAGCCAAAACTCATAAGCCTTCGTCGTTGATCAAACTCTCCAGGAGGAAAATTTTCTTAAAAAGGAAAAAAAAGGTTTAAAGGTACTGAGTTTGTATCCTCTCTCTATTCTGCTCCCACCATGTTTTAGCATGCACTTCACCAAATTTTTCGCGGCTGCATAGGCATACATCATAGTTAGAAATCTAGTAGAAGATCCAAGAGCAAATAGTATTATGATCAAACAATAGAATCATTTCGATTTTCAAGCGATAGAAAATCCGTCTATGTAGGATCCACTTGATGACATTGATTGGGGTAATAGAGTTTCGTAGGTGTATGATCAATTATTATTATTCAATAATGCTATGTCAAAAGGGTAAATTTCAGTGTCTAATAGGGGTGTTCAATGAGCCGGATAAGAGCCTGTTTTTATTACTTGAAATTTTTATAATCCCCATTAATTAACTTATAATAATTATATTTTAGAACGTTAATAATCTTCATTGGCTTGTCATTTATAATAATTAAATTATCCATCAATTATGCTATTTAAAAGGGCCCACTTCTGTCCCTTATTAAGTTCATTTATAGCCCGCTTCATTTTAATTATAGTGGAACACATTTCAGCCTGGCTCATTTTCAACCTGGCCCTTACAAAATCCTTGTAAAAATGGGCCGGATAAGGGCTCAAAATGGGAGCCCGACCCGTTGCATACCCCCACTCTTAAAACATGTAGTTTAAAAACCCTCACAAGGGTTTATGCACAAAGAACAGGCAAACCCTTCTAGGTTGTATCCGAAGATATGGAAAGAGATGTTTTTATGTTAGCGATAGAAGCCCAAGCTCATGAAACTGTCGATCTGGTAGTGGTTGGATAAAAGGAATAGGCATGAAAGATTAACATGAATGCAGAAGTAAAAAGGATGCTAAGTTACCTGAATCTGACTCGACGAAGTTCTCTGGTGCCATCAGCGAGCTGTCTAATGGTAATGTACACCCCAGGCTCATCTTGCTCAACCCATTCGGTTTCCAATTCACTCGCATTACTAACTGACACATCATCTCTAGATGAGGTCGTTGTTCGTGATGGTTCCATTGGTCCACCCATGCCATACCCGTTCAATCCTGCATTGTAGCTGGATTCTAAACTCTCAGGAGGAAAAAACGATTTACTGGCTGGTTGGTAAAAATTTCTTGGTATCCACTCCTTGTTAGTCATAGGACTCTCCATCACTGATCCAACTCTTGTAAAAGTGGAATCTCTGGGCTGTAAGCAACCCATTAAAGCATTAGTAACTACAACACATTTTATATTTCTACCTAGTCTTTCAAACATAGTTCATCACCGAAAAGAGATGATCGAATCAAGTTCAGTACAAAAAATAGATAATTGATCAAAAAGAGGGATACCTCATCATCTGATCTTGCAGGAGTCTGAAGAGCTTGTCTATTGAATCTTTGAACATTGTAAAGTTCCATGATTCTATCATAATTCTCTCCCCACCATCTTTGAGCTTGCCATTTGTTGAACAAATCTCGGCTATAACAAGAAAATGCCCTCACTGTTAGTTTTCACTACTAGCATCTTTGAACAAGAAACAAGTGTCAAGGAACCAACTCAATCAAAAGCTTAAGCTGATGCTTGAGACTCCAGTATATGTTATATACTCTAACAAGAAGGCTACACTTTTCTATATATTAAACCTGATCCACTTCAAAGTTAATTGGCCTAATAATCCTTCATCCCACTTTACTAAACCGCATTTGTATTTTCATGATTGTGATACCATTTTATCTTAAGCAATATGGGATCAAATCATTGAATCAGATCATTTCATACCTGAATCGAATTCGTTTCAGATCATTTCCTCCATTAGGCAGAGAAACAAATGTTATATGCACGCCCGGCTCAACTTGTGCCATCCATTCTTTGGGTTCATTCTCATCCTCTATCACTAAATCACTAGCAGCAATAGAATCTCGTCCTATAGGAGTTCTATCCCTTCCATAACCACCACCTGCAAACCTAGAGTGTGATCTTACACCGCGATGGTACGTGCTGCTCCCAAAATCCCATGCTGGTGTAGAGCTTGTACTTCCGGGTTGCATGTAAGAGTATCGACCCCCTTCTGATGCGCTATCATAGTCCACATATGATCTCTCGCCTTTTTTAAAATCACCCGAGCTAGTGCATGGTTTGCATTGTTTGTAAGCACCAGAAAATTTCAATGCCATGTCTTTTATCTGTAAACCACCATAAATTAGGTCAGACAAAGGTTAACACATCAGAATTTGTGATCTTTTAAGTCTTTTAACTCCAAAGACAGTGGAGAAATTTTGAGCAGACCAAAATCCCATCATTATTACATTTTACAAGATGTACCAATGAAGTTTTTGAACTTATGATGAGAGTCTCAATTTGATTTAAGTCTAAAATATCATGTAGTTCATAAGGTAAATCGTCAATCTAAATTATGCAACATACTACAAATTTAGCGCCTTTTCAAGTTTGGGAAAATTTTGGAATGCATTTTCAAATATGGTATGTGTAACAATCTACAATATTTCAGTTTTCATGTAGCAACAAAACAACACGTTATTTACATAATTGGGATTTGGAGGGTTACCCGTATTGCAACTAAGAGGTTCTTTCGGTTAACCCTTGATTGCAAACATTTCGTATACCAAAAACTCAAAAACTCAAAAAAAAAAGGCAATGAACAACGTAACACAAATTTCTTCGTATTGTATGCCTTAAGGCATAATCCTATCCCATGCCGATTAATGCTCCAAGGGATTTCTGTGGTTCCAGGCCATTTTATTATCTGTTTAAAATTTCCTATTAATCTGTTGCATTTCCTTTCTTTTTACAAGCGGGTGATAAGGAGTCAAAAGGACCAGTAACTGTAGAAGAAATTTAAACCTAAAGTAACTAGTACTATCTCTTGTAGAGAGTAACCCTCTATCCAAGCTTGAGTCAAAAAGACCAAAGATTCTATGTATTATCTATCCTAAGAGCCTAGCTTGAACTGTGATATAAGTGTAGCTGCTATGCTATTCAGAACTATATACAGCAGAGAATGCATTCATGATTAAAGCTGCAAGGTACAACCTTTTAGATAGGAATATAGATTTCCTTGAATTTTCAACCAACTACAGTTCTAAGAATACGGAAAGGAGATACTCCTAAAAGAAGTTTTCAATGTTATGAAATATTGTGGTGGGTGTTCAATTAAAAATCAATTTCATGTAGGGTATTTCTATTGCAATTAGGTCACTAGTTCCCCAATCAAATTACATACATAATAGTTTATACAGACTTCTCTATCACTCTAAATTCGCTACATTATGCAAATAAAAGTGAGACTTTTTAGATGTTTTATAGCAAATTCAAAGGGACAGAAAGAGTAACGTATTTTATATATACGTTAATATGGAATGATATGATGCATGGTAACTTTATTTTATAACATGTTGAATTATATACTACTGTGTTTTGGTGTGAAGCAAATGATGATATACTTTGATTATATTGTGTGCACAAGACAAATCGCATGCATCTATCACTTGACACTTACAGGCTCGTGTATGTATCTATTCATACGTTTATTAAAGTCTATATACCCATCATGATTGTCTTAATCGACCATATTTTATAAATTATCAATGGAATTCTCAGGCATGACTTTAGCCAACTTAAACTGTTACATACTCAAAATTATAACTCAACTTTCACAAGTCCTCGTGCTAGATTTAGTCTAGGTACAATATGCCTTAACTATTTAAAGGCATACTACTTATTTAAATATAATTCTTTATCAAAAATCTTTATGATCACCATTGAAAGCAACCAAGAAAACCAATATCATCAATAAAAGTATCTCAAATTAGAGGTTACTTCATGTAAATAAGACCATTCCAAACTTTTCCTTTATTTGCAATACTCAATATTATGTGCATAATTTGTTACATAAATGTTGGACAAGATTTCAATAGTGGGTCATGTTGAAAGACACTTGCAATCTTCTACTATTTGGCCTTTCCTTTTCTATGGACTATTTACAGCTATGTTAGCTACAACGAGATCAACATTTTCATTTAGACAACTATGCTAAAAAGTTAAATAAATTATAAATGGTCTTTTAATCATTAAAAAAAAGTTATAGTTTATACAGCACAAGGAAAAAGAAGGAATAAGTAATTCATTTTCTAATATTAAAATGATTAGAAATAATATAAGAAAATCCATAAAATCCTCAAGTATAATTAAAATATCTTTTTTGGTAGCACAACAAATAAGCTTTTTTCCATCACATCTTAACTTTTTAAATAAATAATGAACCCACATAATATAAGTGAGAGAGGGATAGAATGATTTGTTATAAGAATGGTTTCAAATCAAGTAACTTTTTATCATTCTCTTGAAAGCTAACACACTAAACAAAATATTTATACAATACACAATTGGTTTTTTCAAATGAAATGGGTAAATAGGTGTGTTTTTGTGAAAAAGTGGGAGAATCGGATGAAAAGGGATTAATGGGTATATGAAATTAAAGAAAAAATATATATCATAATCAAAAATAAAAAGTAGTAATTTTTATCTGATGGGTTCAAATGTAAAATGCAACAATTTCTATATAAAAGAAGTATTTTATTTCAAGTTTCACTAATTTAAAATTTTTTGGTGATAAAAATTCTAATTTAAATTGAAGTTTTGAGAGATGCAATAAAAATACTAAAAGCAAATATAAAGTTAAAAAAAAGTTTGAACATTGGTGAAAGCATTGATACGACTTCTTTGAGAAATGTGAAAAATGAATATGAACAAAAACTTTGAACACTATGATCAAATTCTACAGCAAACTTCCAGTCTTTCTTAAGGGTACTCTTATAGCAGTATCTATATTGGTTTACAAAGTCATTGGTACCAAGCCACCAACCATACTTGCATTTATTTTCTTTTGGTACAAAACTAACACAACAGCCAATAGATCCATTATTGTATACATATTCACTTCATTTTCTCTTTTACTATTTTGTAATGTAATACATCTTCCACTTAGGAACTTACAAAAATTTTGAACCCATAAAATTGGAATCATAATCATAAACAATTAAGAGATTTTTTTTTGAAGTAAAGTGATGATATAATAGTACAATTAACAGGATCAAAATGTTATTTTGAGGCATATTTTGCATTTATAGTCTTTTTATCAACCAATTGTATTATAGAGACCAAAATAGATGAATAAACACGTAAATTAAAAATGATTTATCTAACCTATGCTTCAGGATATAGGATAAAAACCCATAAAAAACAATATATATGTTGGACCAGTCCACCAACCCTAGGCTCTAAGATAAGTGGTGCAAAGCTATTAGATGCCCTAGAGCTATGATCTTTTTGCCTATAAAATAGGAGTAGGAATATCAATGAATGAATGGAATTTGTAAGGCTCCTAAGTTTAGCATAGTCCACAGAATAAGCAAAACTGTAAGCTCCCACTTTTTGCTATAAACTAGCATTAAATTTATCTAACCTTCCATCAAATATTCTTTTAACATTTCAGTATTTCATAAAATGGGCAAGAAAACTCAAAAAATACTTCTAAGAGGTTATTATTTATTATAAAATATTTTTGATATTTAATTATACTTTTGAATTATTTACCACTATCATATAAATCGAATAAGACTTATTTCTTTTTTAAAAATTGACTCGCAAATAACCTCTACTTGAATTGATTAACATTCACCTAAGTATATTAATCCTAAAAACTAAGACTTATGTGTGCATTTCTTAGAAACAAACAAATCATAATTCACTTACGTTGTTCAATAACCAAATCATATTTCTAAAAAGTTTTTCTTTGAGAAAGTTTTCTTTTCATTTATTAATAAAATATTAGAGTTTCTAGTTTTATTCCCCTGCTAACCAACATTCTTTGGTCCCCTTCATTTACACCATGTCTCTAAATAGCACGTGACAGTACCAGCTTCAAAATCGTTTCACAAACAAGGAAAAAATAGCTACCAAAAACCTATAATAATATATTTCAAGTCTACAACATAAGATTTCAGATGAAGAATCTAAATAATTAGTAAAGTGTTATTAAATAGCTCTTATATAAACGATATAATTTTTTTTAATAATAAAGAGGATATGTTCAATTTTAAAAAAATTAAAATGATCAAACCTGGGCTGTGATGCCTTTAACAGATTCTTTTGTATTTGGAGTAGCATTCCCACTTCCTCGCTCTCCTCCTTCCTCTTTCTCGTCTGTTTGCTTTGCACATGTTATACATGTTAACATTTTAATCAATCACCGTGATTTAAGGTAGATTATTGTTGGTCGGTAACTTGTTTCTATCGATCTATTTTTACACCTGCATTAGCAAGTACACAACAAATATTCTCAGAAGAATAAACGCAAGTGTATGAAATAGCTAACATGAATATAAAAATAATTATTAACTGATAGTTGATAATTTATAGCTCATGAAGTGAGTTTCTCTTATGAAGTATGATAAGAGATGGAAGTATTAAAGGACAATTTAGCTAAATATATATCAAATGAGCTTATTAAATTAGTGATGAGCAACTTTATTAGAAGCTTAAGTGTTAAACACAATAGGAATATTATGAACTTCTCTTAACTCTACACGTAGAGGAAGATGGATGGGCCTTTTCCCAATTTGCATTGGGACTAAGTAAAAGGATTGAAACTTGCCAAAAGAGAAAGGAAGGAATCTTTCCTTATGGCATTATATATTATAGAACCATTTTCGTAAAACTTTACCAACTAAGCCAGTTGACATTTGAATAAACGTAATAATATGGTAGGTTATAATAAAAAAGGGTAGATAAGAGGAATCCATTTTAATTCCTAAGATTAAGCACTTTTAGCTTCTTCAATCAAGAGTCAATGTTGATGATGGAAAATAGTATGGGGTTTCTTTTGTTAGTTTAGATGTTGTACTCTAACATGTAATCTAGGATTAATATTGGATCTCAAAATGAAAATAAATAATAATATCAATCTAGATGTTGATGCAATTACTTTAATCCAAATTCAAATAAAAACAAAAAGATGCGAAACAATCAGTAAAGATCTGCCCTGCCTAATATGGCACAAAATCAAGGTCATTGGAACAAAAGAAAGCTTAAAAAGCTAATCTTCCCTCCTCTACTCCCAATGAAAAAAAGAACCTTGTAAACATATTGTTTTGAACCCAAAGGTTTAGTATGTATCAATAATCAATATCATTAGGTGGGTCCATATTAGTATTACGAAAAAAGTAGAAGAATTGTCAAGGCATAAACTTGGCCTATAGTATTAAAGCACACACCAAGAGAAACCAGCTCAGCATACTTAAATGCAAGAATGCAACTACTACTTCTATCATATATGGGGCATTAAGTACAATCTAAATAAAAAATTTTCATCTATTCATTGCACGATCTTTCTTAAGTCCAGAAATTTCTTTTGCCGCATTGTTCTTTTTATGTGTATGAATTGCTGTCTTTTTTTCCTCCTCAAACTCTGATCATAATTTTCTATAAATAAGATACACTGGATTTAAAAGATGATGGTGTTTAAGTACTTTTTTTAATTCTTAGGTTAAGATCAAAAACTTAAACACTAAATTACAAAAATAAATAAAAATAAAGTGTACCTTAACAAGTCACCTTCTAGGCTCTAACAGTGTAGGAGTTTAGATACTTCCTCTAGTTTTTATTAGTTGCTACAGAAAGTGACATTTCTCCTCATAAGATGTCATTATCTGTAACAACTAATAAAAATCAAAGGAAGTCTATTCTAAGCTTAAGGCTTTTCAAAACAAAAACTTTATTGACTCTTACTTGTGTTTTAAATTTATGTGTATTGTATATTGTCCGCTTCTGATTATAAAAAAGTAATATGTTCGATTATTAAAAATTTCACATTGATCTTTTGATATGATAAATGATAAATTTCATTGATAATATGATCGTTTATTACGTATGGAAATCATTTAAAGAGTTTCTCTTTTTCTATTCTAAAAAGAATGACATGTAGTTTTAAGACTCAAGTAAACAATAAATATTAACAAGAAAACTCTATTAAAACTTTGAAATTTGCCACCTTTTAAAACCTAGCATTAATTCAACTAATTAAAAGTTTATTAGTCCAATTAAAATAAATCCCACCTATCTATTTGACATGTCTACTCCAAAGTCTAGAATTAAAAGGTTCATGTGCAAGTGTTCTCAATTACTCATGGATAAACACATGGACCACTAACTAGAATGCATGTATTTTATAATTCTACAAGTGAAATATTACTCATTATCATAGTACTTCTATAATATTGATACTACTATATTTTACTAATTTAGCCTTATTGACTTTTAAAATTAAAAAATAAGTTATAATGGGTCAAAATGATAAGTATGTAGATATAAAAGAGAAAATATAAAATAAAAATAATAATTCATATTAACAATAGAAATTAGACAATTTTATCGATTTAAATAAAAAATTAAAAATAAATCCTTTTTAACTCCTAAACCAAGAATCAATATGATGAGGAGTAAAAAGAAGATAAAGGAAAAGAGCAATCTCGGGATCAGAGAGAGATTGTTTGTAGGGTTGGGAAACCCTCATTATAATTAAAAAAAAAAAGTTAGAAAAATGTAAATAAATGGAGTATAAAAATAAGAAAATGAAGAGCAAATAATTGAAAGAAATTCCCTTTCACTTGAAAACTGAGAAAATAAAAAAGAGAAAGATGAGCAAAGGAGTGCTTTGAAAGTGGTCCGCTTCTCTGTTCTATGTGCATGCTTTTTTGCCTACAGCTTCCCTGTAAAGAATTTTAACTTACTTTTTTTAGTATACTTCATTTTTACCTATTTTTACTCCTCACTTTACTGTTGCCTATTGATAAAATTGTTTTTATAAATCCAAAATTTTAACTTCTAATAGTTGTTGAGACAAATTCTTACATACTATTACCTCCTTTTTTTAGTTGCTCCAAAAACATTTTTATCTTCAATATGTCTAAATACGTGTTACATAAAATTTTATTATGAAATAAAAAAAATTATTTCATATATTAAAACGAATATAACAAGATCCCACATAAATATGTTTTATCTTTAATATCTCATTAAAAACCTTAGTCAAATATCTCTTTTTTCTAAATGAAATATTCTAAATAAAAATAACATTATAAAATGAAATGAGTAATAGTTAATAGAACTATTTTGAAACCATCTAAAAACATCTTCATTACCATGGGTTGTTTGGTAAAGTCGACATGTGATAACTAATTAGAGTTGATTAATTTACAACTAATTTTTACAAATGTTCAAAATACGCTATTAAAAGCGAATTGTTCAAAATAGCTGATATATTTCAACTAGCTAATTTAGTTACCAAACATATACTAAAAACAAGAAATCTCTATCAGAGCGTTTTTATCGAACCTAATCATAGTTTTTAATAGCGGAATACATTGGGTATGATGACAACGATAAATACCAAAAAAAAAACATAAGATGAGCTAAAATTGTCGACTTTAATGGACACCCTTTACATATTTTTTGCTCATTCACTTGAAATTTTTCGCATCATTTCTATTATAGGAGAATAGCCCACCAATTTTTTTCAATATCATTAGTACATTTAAATTTCTTTTAAGTTCATTCATATAATTTATTCTTTCTTTTCATTTTTTACTACTAAATATGTAACTTTTTTTTCATAGAACACAAATTTTCTCTTTACTATCATCCTAACCAAATAAGGGTGTAGTTAGTTTTCCCTTCTTTTCATCTCGTACCCTGTTATTATCTTTACTACTACTATGTAATTAGCCTGTTCCATTGAATAGTACAGTGAAGAACAATAGAATCTTCATTGGCTTGTCACTTATGTTACTCCATATACCAATACTCCTACTTACTTTTGACACAGTACAGTTTTAAGAAAACAAAATACCCAAATTATCCGTACGGAAATGACCACAAATTCATTTTCTAATTTCTATTTCTAAATAAAAAAAAAGGAATTCCAAAAATAATACCCTCGTAAAATTCGTTTACAATGTCCTTATCGTACAGCTTAGCTACACAAGAGAATCTCCATTCTCTTCATGATCCTCCATCTTCAAACATTTATCCCCATATAAAAAAATTTGATCTAAGATAAATAAGCAGTCGCATCATGGGAGATAATATTCTTTCTAATTAATAATATTATATGTCGCTAATAAAACAATGAGATGGGTTATTTGACAGTAGATCATATCATATCTTCATCAAAACTTACAGGAAGTTTTCCGCCATTAAAACTCATTGAAAAGAACTAATATAATTTTACCCTAAATATTACAATTACTTTTTGCTATGTAAAATCTTCTTCATAAAATGTAGCAACCTAAATTGATTAATAAGGAATCGAGATTAGAAGATCCATGTAAAAATGCAAAATATTGTACCCCTCAAAAAATTGCATAAATATGTAATTTCATGATGTAATACTTACTACACTCCAAAATACTTGTAACACTTACCTTTTCACACAAAATACTTATAACACTCAACTTTTTACACAGTCCAATGCACTATGTCAATCTTTAATATCTCTAGTTATATATAATAAAAAATTATAAAAAATTAATATTAACAATATTTACTATGAATCAAACAACATGATTTAACTTATAAATAAAAAAACTAATCATAAGTTAAAAATGATAAATAAATAGCGTCATTTTTTTAATGTTGTAAGTAAATCCGAATAAAGATGGTATAATTTTGCATTTTCACAATTAAAAAAGGGTAAATTTGGAATTAAGTGATTCTTTGTCAAGAGACAACTGAAATCCAATCACACCCACTTTTTTTCTCATCCCACAAAAACAAACAAACAACAAACAATAACATTATTATTGATAAAACAATCACCAAAACAAACTTACCAACACTACGCACGCCTTTCTTCTTCTTCTTCCCCAATATCAACCCATTAATCAACTCCTTGATTTTTCTTTACTCTGTTTTCTGAATTAGATTTCCCTTTTTTATTGTTTTGAATTTTCAATAACATATAGAAAATTCCACAGTTTAATGTCGAAAGGACGAAAATGACTTTGCACACGCTACACCTCTGAAGCAACCAACATTCACTGTTCTCTTCGCTCTTTTTTCTGTAAATGACGTCGATTAAATTCACTCTTGAATCCCAATTCTACCCACGGATTTTCCAAATTGGGTTTATTATAAAAATGGAAGGAAATTTAAATTACCAAATATTCTCATTAAATTAAGGAAGTGTATTTTTGAATATTTAGTAAAGGAGAAGAAGAATAACTGAGTAAGCAAACAAAGAAGGAAACAAGAAGAAAAAGGAGCAGAAGAGTACAAATGGAATGAAGCAAAGGTATTTAAATAGGAAAGGATAACGGCGTTACTTAACGAAAACGTAACTGTCAATTACCCTTTTAAATTGAAGAGGGTTTTGACGGTAGCTGTTCACGTTAGGGGTAATAATGTCATTAGCAAAAAAATGTTTTATGAAATTAGAACAGATGGGCCAGGTCCATGTTTTAAAAGGGAACAATATGGGCCCAGATTTGTCGTCCAGAGGTAGCATAAGCAGCATAAGCTGAGTAATTAAGTAACGTGTAGGGCCAGATTTCCACGTGTCGATGTCTGATTTCTTGTGATCTTCCTTAATCAGCTATATAATATATAATTTTGGCTGAATTTGATTAGTTATGTCATATTAGTATAATTTGACCGGTGATAGAATATGATCAACAGTTACTCTGTCGTGAGATGGTCTTAGCCGTGCAACTGGCTTAGACCAAATAATTTTTTTAAATATTCTGACATACTAATTTTATGACTTAAAAGGACTATTTTAAGACTTAAAAATACAATTTTATGACTTAAAAGGTCAATTTCATCGTTTTTAATATCAACTTTAATGTTTGAATAATCCTATTTTAAAGTTGAAATGAGAATTTACTATCTTACAATTGGTCTTTTAAGTCTTAAAATTGACTTTTTAAGTATTAAAATTGACTTTTTAAGCCTTAAAACTGTCAAATTCAATGAATTAAAATGTCAATTTCAAATCCTTGAAATTGGTCTTTTAAGTCTTTAAATTGGTCTTTTAACTCTTGAAATTGACATTTTAATTTGTGAAATTTGTAAAAGAAAATATATACTCCCTCCGTTCTTTTTTGATCTTCCACTTTGGGTTTTTCACACATATTAAGGAAGATAGAATCTTTGGGTTGTAGTGGGTATTATTTTATTTAAATAGTAGTGTGAAGTAATAATTGTATTGAAAGTATGAGGTTGTAGTGGGTATTATTTTAATTAAATAGTAGTGTGAAGTAACGATTGTATTGAAAGTATGAGAGAGAAAATAATTATAAATAAAAAAAAAGAGGTACATTAAAAGAAAAGGGGGGTTTTAAGGGGTAAAAGTGGGATAAAAACTTTCTAAAAATAGTAGTATTCTAAAGTGGAAGAACTTTTGAAACTACCCGTTATAGTAATGTGGAAGATCAAAAACGAACGGAGGGAGTACAATTGAGTCGACCTAATACGACACATCTCACAAGTAAGACGGTCTCACCCAAGTTTTTGTGTAAGATCAATATAATCTTCAATTATTTTATCATTATATAGAGATATATTTTTTGTGTAGCACCTAACTCTTTTGAAATGCAATAATATCACAGAGTTTTCAAACCGCATAAAATAATATCAATATTAAAATTTATTTGCATTATAGCAAAAAAAAAAACAATTTTGACTATGGTTAACCCATATATAAGGTGTATGTTATGGTGATAACATCTCATACATAAATTTGTTGTTCCTACCATGGTGTAATAAGTTCACTTTTATTCTTGTTTTAAATTTTAAAAAAAGTTTGTGATATTTCTCGTTTCGGCAAAATTGAATGCAATCATATAGAAAATTTATTAGAGTATTTAATTTAGCTATTATTATGAGAGTTTGAAAAAAATAATTTTAATATAAGAAGTTTATTATATTCTTGTAAGTTTTATTAATCAGACTATTAAACCTAAAAACATGTCAAAGTCTCATACCACATTATATCAATTTAATTTTATGATGATTTTGTAATTAAAATATTGAAATTTACTAGTAAATTTTAGGCCCCCCAATCATTTAGGAAGAAAGAGATTAGTATCATGTGATCGTGATAAATCATGCCATTAATTTACAAAGGTTTATGATTACAATTTTGAGTTGGGAGAATTAATAATAATTTAGTTGTAAAAGAACAAATAAATTATCAATGGACCACTTTTGTTTCGCATTTGTGGAGATTAATCAAAAACAATAATGAAGATTATGTAGAAAATTGGTGGGAGACATTATAATTATATGAATAGTTATAATATAAAAGTTAAAATGATTAAATTAGTGTGCAAAGTGAACCACTCAATTATTTAACTTAGATGTAATTCTTAATAAATTCTACATAATATATTTTTAACAAATATATTTTTATTTAGCTTAATAAGTTGGCGGGAGACATTGTTAATTTATTTCTCGTCAACATTTTAAGTAAAAAATTCAACAAATTTGTTAAAATTTTATTTCAGTAATACTAAATAAACTATTCTTCATGATAAATACAAAAATATTTCATTGTTGATTATAACTTATGTTGAATATTTTGAGAAATAAATTAACAATAGACAAGGTTTTTCATTGTGATTGTGTTGTTGCTATTTTCCTTGTAGTGGATAAAGGTTTAGAGAAGAAGTTGGGTTGTAATTTGTAAGCAGGGGTGTTTAAAATATATCTAATTCGAAATATTCTGTATTTGATTTTAAAAATTGGATAATTAATTCGATTTTTGGATATCGGATTCGGATCGAAATATCGACAAAATCGGATATTTTGTTTTCTAATTTTTTTCTGTTTTAAAATATATATTATTAATAAAAAACTTATCTTAGGTTGTTGTATTTACTAATATGTATAATTCTCAACTATAACTAAATTATATAACTAATTGATTTTTAATTAATATGAATTTTTGAAAATCCAACCTTTTATAAAAATAATTTGTATTCAAAAGTTTAAAAATAAGCTTGATTAAAGAAAAAAGCAAAGAGAGCTTAATTTTTAAAATCTAATTTTTTGGCATCCAATCTAGATTAAACCGAATATCTATTGTTTCTGACCAAAATCAGATCATAATTTTCACTAGCCGACAAATCGAATTTCTAAATCTAAATTTTTCTGATATTTAATTCTAAACGCCCCTAATTACAAGTACTCCAATAGAGTATTTCTTTAAATTTGATAGTGAAAGTCATGTATTATAAGAAAAATTATCATTAACACAAAAGAAAAAAAAATAATTCAAGGATTACAATTTGAAGTACAAGTTTAGAGTTGAGACTTAAGAGTGGTGTCAAATGTCAAGGCAGCATGTCCTGCCATCTTACGCATCAGATGCTACATCAATTCGTAGCTTGACAATCCAACAATATGTCAACATCTTCCAAATGGAATGTTAAAATCCATTATTCTAATAGTAAAACTTTATGAAAATACTCTATTCCAGTGGATAAAAGATTCTCCTGCCCTTCAAATTTACTCCCTGCTACAAACTGGGAGAAAAACCTCTCTTGTTACGTAACATTGTTCTATAGTATACCATTTGTACTATGCCTTCATGTCAAGGATCCAACTCAACCAAAAGCTTAAGCTAGGCCCTAAGATATGTTATATACTCTAACACGCTCCCTCACACGAGACCCCATTGGGCTAGAAGTGTAGATGTGCATAGGCGCTGAATATTCCACTTTAAATGAGGGGTGGTTGAGATTCGAACCCGTAACCTCTCACGTTGGCTCTGATATCATGTCAAGGAACCAACTCAACCAAAAGCTTAAGCTTATGATTGAGGCCCCAAGATATGTTATATACTCTAACACTTCATTCTTAATGAAGAGCCGTCTTAAATATTTTAGCGACCCGAAGTAAAATTTTAAAATAGACCTTTAAATAATATCAATATATTTGATGAACAATTTCTCAAGATTGTTATCAAAATAAATCAACAAGACTTTTAAAAACTAAACTTTCATTAAAATTACAAATAATGCAATAATCATTTGAAAAATCTTGTTTTATAAAATAAAGTAGGTAAACTTATTAATAAAATAAAGTTGAAGTAGTACTACTCTCACTAAGAAGGCCATAGCCCGTAGGTAATTTTGTATGTAGCACTAGAGTTGTTTCACATTTATACTCATACTTCCTTCCTTCTATTATATTTGTTCTATTTGACTTTTTACGCAATACAATGTGTTATTTTGTTTATTTATATATTGAATTATACACATCTAAAAATTATAAAAAGTTAATATTATGAAAGTATGCAACTAAACGATTCAAACAAGATCTCACTTGACTATATTTTTACTTACACATTAGTCGCAATATATAAAATAAGCTTGAACAATAAATATTGCCTATAATATAAATGTAGCAAGTATTTGAGATTGGAAGAGTTATATATTTAATTAAAAAAATCCGAAGTGGACCCTACAAAATGGGGGACCTGTGCCAAACTCATGTAAAACATGACTATAGTCGGCTATTTATGTTTTGATGCATATATATTTTTTCGTGTTTTTTTAATTTATGTTTTTTTAAGTTTATTTTGTATGGAACGGTCTCACTAGAGTATGTGCTTAATTAGCATATTTTTATAATTGATTACTTTAAATTGTAAATGATTTTTAACACATTAAGCGTATATAAATCAGTTTAATAAAAATGATTTCACCATAAATTATCTCATTTAAGAATTTTTATTACTTTCTATTTTAGGTTCTATTGAGGGAATATCTACGTTTTTGAATTGTAATCGGTGATCTTAAATGATTATGAATAGGAATGTTTTACATGATTTAGTTGGACTAGTTTTTTCTACTTTAAACTGTCTTATAATATGAGCGTTTTAAATAAGAATTTAATATAATCTTATATACATATCTTATCATTACTTTTATCTCAAAATTTTTATTTTTTTAATTTCCCGAAATATTTCTTATACAAATATCAATGAGAACAAAATGGAGGGAGCAATAATCTATTTTCTTTATAAAAAGAATTGACAAGATACATTTCTGTTGACTTTATATTATTGTTTTACGTACAAGTCTTTTTTTTAAAGAGAAATAAAATAGAAGTACAAGATTAATGCTCGAAACGGAAAGAGACTTAAGTTATGGGTCTATCAAGAGCAAGATCAATCCATCTTCTTTTTTTTTTTTTTTTTTTTTAAAAAAAAAAAAAGAAAGCTAGTAATCTAGGCAAACAACATAATTGCATGGTTAATCTTGTCAGCATTATTGCACTGGCTTATGTCATATTGCCTCAAAATCAAATTTATACCATCTTTACTTTTCATCAATTGTAAATGAGATAAATTTTAAAGAGACGTGAAAAGTTAATAAAAAAAATTATGAGTGATTGTCAGGAATTATTATGTATTTAGGCCTATTGTATATAATAGTAGTAGGCTTTATGTATTAGGATTTATTCTTACTTGTATATGGATTTATTCTTACTTGTATATATATACCTTGCTTATAAGTAATAATAAAATAAGGGGTTTTAGTTTCTCTAGAGTGATTTATTTGTTGTATTAAAAGAAACGATAAAATAAAATAAAGCATAGTAAATTCATTTCTAAATTAGAAAATGATACAAAATAAGTGAAATATTTAAAAATAAAAAATAATATATAAATTAAAAGATGCACAAAAAGTATTTAAGTTATTTCTTTTTCTTCAAAATAATTGAGGAGGCAAATATGTCTTTAACATGAAGTTGAAAAAGCTTTAATATTTATTCCCTTGATCTGCTGATGCCTCCTAAGCTTTAACATCTGTCTGTCTTAAAGCAAGGAAGCATATTATATCTTCTCTCCTTTCTATTAGAAGTAGCTTATTACTCATCTTAATAACTTCTTAATAGCTTAGTTAACCCAAATACCAAAGTTGTTTGTTGGAACTTGGAAGGCAAGTAGAAAAAGTGATTTTTCTTAAACTTAATTTAAAGAAGCCTTCTTAGCTCATCTTAATAACTTCTTCTAACACAAGAAAAGCATAGTCTTGCACTCTTGCTCCAATGCAACTAATAAAGTTAATAATCTTCTGAAATTGAGCCTACAAACTACAAGTAATTATAGGGGCGAAGCAAAAATTGATAAATTCTTTGAAGTTTTGGTGCAATTTCAACAACTATAACACTTTTCTAATAACTTTGTTTTTTTAAACACTTAACATATACTATGGAATTTAATATAGTCTTTTAATTTTTTAGGGCCCTATGCAATAAAACATATATGAACATGCTCGGAACATCCCCCAAGTAACTCCATTGTGACCGCAAAATAGTTTATCTGTTACTTTTAACATGCAGACTAACAAAATGAGTAAAATGAGCTAAAAAAGTGAAATATTTAGGGGACAAATAAAAATGAAATATTAGGCAACATAAAAGAAAAGGAGAAATACATGCAATTGTCTCAAATTGAATATTAGCAACTTTTTTTTTGTTATAGTAATAACGTCCACTAATTATATTGATGGAATGCTTCTTTTGGCTCATTCTCTAATACCTATGTTGATTTCTCCAGAGGGCCACCATAAAATCACCAAAACTTAAACTTGTTAAAAACGAGTAATGTATAGAAAAAAAGTAGGGTATTGTCCCATTTAAAGAATATATAAATATCACTTTTAATTTCAAAGAATAAACAATGCTATAATACCATGGATTGTAATTTCAATAATTAAAATTTAATTGTATGTAATAATGTCATGATCAAATTACACCCAATACTAAAATCAAAAGATTGTAAATGGAAAGGAAATTATTAAATATTCCCATAAAAAAATATGTGAACAACAAAAATAAAAAATCATAAATAAAAAAAAGAGGGGGACTAAGGAGTATTTTTCCATTACTGTCACTAGTAATTGTTTGGTTTGTTTGCCTATAAATATAATAGTTGTGCTAGTACAAAGTTGGTACTATTTCTTTAAACACAATTTCTTAAATGAGATTGTTTCATGGTGAGATTATTATTATTGGACTAGTCGGTTAGTCCAATATATATGTAGTGTTTTAATGTAATTACTTATAATTTTAAAAGTTATCACAATATAAATAATTATCTTTTTTAGTCTTAAATAATCACTTAAAACTATTAATTAAAAAATAAGTAAATTATATAAACCCATTTTAGGGAGAAACCAAGTTATTCAAGACATGTTCTTTAAAACCATCTATCTTTCTCCTTTCCCCAAAAAAAATCTTGTTAGTTGATAGTCTGAGACATAGCTTTTACTAAAGTTTTCTTTTTTACTTAAAACATAATTGCAGTGCTTAAGAGTTAAGAAGACAAAAAGATCATTCTTAATTTTTACTTAGTTGCATAACCTTGACTACCTCTCTTTTTTCTTTTATACTTTTTTTTTTTAACTTTATTTCGTTTTTAAATTTAAGCTACAATTTAGAGCTTTTTAATTGGAAACCATATATTTGATTTTTAAAAACTTATTTACATTGTTCTTAAATCTTGTTAATACATTTGCGTCATCATGAAATCACAACTACCTTAATTTGTAAATTCATAGAATACATCCATTTTTGATAAAACTACTTATATATATTATTCGGGTTTTATGAATATCATACATTTAAATTAAAATTATATTTCATGCTAGTTACCTTTTCTAATTGTAACCTTAATATATAAGCTTTCAAAAATCACTTAAGCATAGCAATATAACACGAAAGTATTACAGCATGTTAAATGTCGTAACTCATGCAAAATTGTTCCCTCGTGATCAAAAAGTTGACGTACCTTGTGCACATCAATATGCTCACCCACAACTGTTTTGTTGTCATAAATAAATGAAATTAAAATTTGACAGTTAATAATTTTAAATTAACTTGATCACTAAATACCTGATAATCTTTCATTTATTTAAAACATGTAAAATTATTCTAAAGTGTGTTTTTGTTACTTGTTAAAATGACAAACAAAACATTCCATTTCTTTAAGATCATTGTCCAATTGATAATCCAAACCAAAAGGGGCATTCATTCAATTCCTTAAGCATATTGTCAAAAACCACTTTAAAAAACTTTACTTAACGTTAGGCCGAATGTTGGTTTTCATGGGGAATAGAATAAACATAAACAAGTATAATATGCTAACTTTACAAAGGAACTCAGCCCTTGGTAGAAAAAAGGCATCGATGAGTGATCATGTCTTAAAGTAGAAATACACTATTTTATGCCAAATCAAAGACAAAAAGAGTTTATACCTAATCAAAGACAAACAAGAATCCATTTTTGTCATAGCTAAAACAAATATGTTCTTTGTTTATTTTATTTTGTATTATTTTCTATTTTATTTTAATTTATTAATTTTAAATTATTTTTTTGTATTGGTTTCATTCTCATTCTTTTAAGTTCATCCACAAAATATTACTCTCTCCCTCTTGACCATACCACTTATTCCTATGTACCACTTGTTTTTTTCTTTCATTTTCTAATCTAATTCAGCGCGTCTTGCATGAGACCGTCTTGCCATAAGACAATTCCATACAAGCAGCCTAATAAATGTGTTTATTTAAAAAAGTAATTAAGTAAATGAAAACTTTTTTTTTTCAATTTTTTTTAAAATTAAATATTAAGCTAATTCATATTAAACCTTCTTTTTAACCTCTCAACCAAGTTACAATACAATAGAAGTATAATAAAAAAATTGATCAATCCCCAAGTGTATTCCTAGTTCCCAATGCTGTACCTGTACGTATCGAAATTGAATAACTATACTTTGCTTCTTGTAAGTGTTGTATCTTGTATGGTAGCTTTGTCTTTGTCCAAAAGCAGTTCTATAATATAATCAATAACTGGTAATAGAACAGTTATATTAATAGTACTGTTTAGAGTAATTAAGTCTAAAAACATCGTAAAAAGAAGAGACCTACAAAATAATGCATGGTAGTACTTGTATAAAATAAGAGTAGTCTCTTATAAGTTACTGAAGAGCTATACGACGTAGACTGTGTTTGAGATCTTATGTTGTATGGAAGTGGGTTGCATGCAAAGGCCTTTTCAAAGCACATCCGTACGTGTTGTTTCAGTCACAACAAAGCTTTAAAAGCTGCGTCTTTGATGCGACAGTTGTCTACCTCTGAATATCCCCAGCCTCTTACTATACGTATTCTTTTTTCCACACGATGATGTATGTATTATGCTGGCTAGCTTTTTCGCTGTGGTGACCGGTGACCGGTGAGTGGCGAGGAATGAGGTTCTTGGTTCCCTCAATGCTGTTCATCAATCTAACAAAAATTTAAACTGATTATTGTAATCATAATTAGTGATGGATCGTCTAGAAATGGATAACTGCTAACGTATAATATCATGTCTACTTTTACTGAACAATTTTAATTTACTCGGCTAATGAGACATCTAAATATTTAATAGCTACATGTGAACAGTTAAATCTGCCTATAAATATAACTTAGACTTCTAACAGTTACCCACCTATGTTGCACCTAACATGCCCTATGTGCAAGATAATAAAAAAATTGATCATGCTTACTTATTACTCATGTTTTTACGTATGTTGTACTATCGATCAACATTGAACTATATTTTGCCTTATTTTTTATTTTTTAGGGACAAAAAAATATATTGTGTGTTCGCTTTTATGAATAGCAAACAGACATTACTCATAATTATTTTATTTATTTTTTAAAAAACTATGACATTGTTTTTCTTTTTTCCCTATTAATAATAACGAACAAAGTCGTGATAATTTTTTGCCCTAATTTGCTGTTAACAACGAATAAAACCTGACCTTCAACTCAAAAAAAATATCATCTTATTCAACACTTCTATGTCTTATGCACACCTAATTGTATAGTTTGTGCTCACAAGCCCATTGATAATTTGCAGGCCCATACCATTTTAAAAATCTACTGGTAAATTATAGGCCCAACAAAAACTATTGATAACATTTTACAGGCCCATCCCATTTCAAAACAAAACTCTCCTGGTAACAATTTACGAAAGATTGAAAAAAATGAGATTATTTATCTACTTAATTCGAAATATAAGATTGGGGAAAACTTATGTCCCAAATAAGCTTCCGTACATCCAATCCTAGCTTCGGGTAGAGTCGCTGTTAGTAACAGCGAAAGTGAAAAAAAAAAATTAAAAACCCAAAGTCGCCTTAAAAAAAAATAATAATAAATAAATAGTTTTTTTTTTTTTTTTTTAAAATTTAGCTGTTGGTGATCTGGAAACTTGTATTTGTTGTTTGTATTTCCTATTTAAATATTATGTTCATTAAAATTTGTATTAGGTGCTAATTAGGTTTTGATGTCGATTTTCTACAATGAGTTTGCAGCTGTATAATATATCTGACTTTAAAACTCTACAGATGAAGATCCATCTTCATACAACGGTAAAATAATCGAATGCTCCTATGATTCTGAGGAAGACTTGTGGGTTTGGATGCGAACAAGGACTGATAAGAACACACCAAATGAATTCAACACATACAGAAAGGTTCAGCACAGATGCTTAACTTTAAAATATGCTATCTAGCTGTTGTACTTGTGGGTTGTGGCCTTTTAAAACTCGAGTATGCTGTAACGTTTTATTGCTCTAATCAGGTTATGAAAAGTATCAAGGACAATATAACTGAAGACGTGTTGTTGAACGAGATTCAAGAGATAATAAGCTTGCCCATGTATGCCGATAGGATTAAAAGTGATAGCAGAGCCCAGAAGAAAGGGAAACCACCACCGCAAAGAAAGATGTGAGGCGAACAAGACAGACGACAATCTTTGCTGCCAATGACGGGTCATCGAGTTTAGTTTGTGTCGCAGAAATCAGTTGTATAATTAGGCAAATCGGTAGCTTTGTATATTATTTTAACATAATTGTTAGCGGAGGGACGAAATCTTCGTAGTTATAGATTAGGGGATGTAGTGATAGGTTGGTTATTTTTGTATATTGTCATCATAAGTCCTCCATGGTTTCTCCTGCTTCTTTTTAAGTCTTGCCCTTCTAATATAATGTCTTCAAATTGAGATGGCCATTCTTTTTAATCCCAACAAAACGTGGGACACCAACACACACTACCACTTCAGTAGTTGAGATTTTGGGGAAGAGAATAAGTGTCCGTGAACACACTACTAACAGCTAAATTAAAATTAAAAAAAATTTTTTTTTTTTTTTTAAGTCGTTGTTAGTAACAGCGACTTTGGGCTTTTAATTTTTTATTTTTTTTAGGTCGCTGTTACTAACAGCGACTTTGGGCTTTTATTTTTTTTTTTTTTTTCACTTTCGCTGTTACTAACAGCGACTCTACCCGAAGCTAGGATTGGATGTACGGAAGCTTATTTTGGAACATAAGTTTTTCCCAATCTTATATTTGAAATTAAATAGGTAAATAATATCATTTTTTTCAAATTTTCACAATTTACAAGCCCATCCCATTTCAAAAATCTCCAAATTAATTTCACTAATTCGCTTATAAAACCCGTCAGCAATTCTCTTTTCCCGCCAATGATTTCACCATTTTACTCACAGAGTTTCAGTAGATAGAGAAAACTTTAGAAAGAACTAGAGAGAGAAAGAGGAGCTAAGGAAGAGAAACGGCGGAGGAACATTCTCTGCCGTTTACTTATATCACCCCTGGAAAGAGGATACAGGAAAACTTGCCAATAAAGTCCATTACATTATCGCGGACAAAATCCTTCGGTTTCAATTTTCAACCTCAATTCTACGGCATTTACGTAAGTAATTGCACAAATCACTTGCCAGATCATCACTGCAACCCCAATAAGTTCTTTCTTTGATTTTAGAGTTGAAGGAGATGATAAATGTCACATTTGGAGTTGATCAATTGTCAAGTGGACCGCTCTCACTTTGACATTCTCAAGGAAGTGGAATCGTTCAATTTCCGTTTTCACAAACGCTTCGAGGTGTGTTCTGTTATTCATTTAAGATTTTAAGTTTTAGTTGATAACGATTAAATTTTGGGCCATGCGAATTGCTTGATACCTCTACAGTTCTATTCTTCATCACAACTAAACAACATTGCTTTAGTAATTTTTAGAGTGAAAATAAACTAAACCTTGGCGGATGTTATAAATATATGAAACAGATGATTGACTATGGAAATATGCGATTCGTTTAAGCACTTAGGTTATTTTTTGAGATATTTGTGTTCATTCGTTGTTATGATTTAAGAGTACCGAATTTTGAATGCAAGAAGAATCTATTCATTCATTTCAAAACTGAAGCGATATAGAGGCAATCATCTTGTTGAATGTCATTTACGGATTTACCTCTGCTTTTGGTTGCGTTAACCACAGAAGTAATCACATGGTCCCGTAGCTCAGTTGGTTAGAGCGTTGGTCTTATGAGCCGAAGGTCGCGGGTTCGAGCCCCGCCGGGACCAAATAGTGATTATAAATTTTGCTAAAATATTTTATTTGGCTTTCTGTGTATGGCTAATTCTAAAAAATGCCATTGTTGTTGGCTTGGTTTAAGCTTTTCATTTTATTTTGCTTTTGATTTATCACATCATTCCTAACAGAAAATAAGCTAAAGCCTTGCTTATAGTATTACACAATATAGCAATTCGCGTAGCACTAAAGTAAGCCGTTGAACATGATTCGCATTAATTGACAGTCAGCAATAAGTCCGGCATTTTCAGCATAGTTTAACAGTATATGCTGGAATAATGAAAGGAAAGTCGTCCCTGCAAATAAATATTGCTGGCAATACTTTGAAAACATTCACCACGCCTCCTACACAAACACATTACATAATCAGTCAATATAGTTAGGGATTAAACTATTAACTCCTTCTCTTCTTAATTATAATTTGTAGGTATTCATTAAACAATATTCTTTTGTTAGATTACATTTTTAGAACACCCTGTGTATTTGTACTCCTTTTATAATTTTGGAAATTAGCTTTTATGATTACATAATCCAAATAATTAGCCAAATATTCCGCTGTTCACTCATTATTTATTGTATGCCATTTGTTGACTGCTTTTTTCTCCTTCCTTTGAACTGTCCATTGTTGCTTACATGAGAGTCGTACCACATTCGAGTAAAAGAAGAATATATACAACTTTTTAAACTTAAGAAGAAACTTTTACTACTATCAATTGATTTTAAGGATGAACTTGTATGAGTCCTTGTTCTTTTAATATATATACTTCCTACTTATTTTATGGAGTATAAATATCTTGAGCTCTTTTAATACGTTGTATGTATGATTCATGCCTTGAAGTAACCCAACTAAAAGTTTATAGAAGGGCATGAATGAGATTCAAACCCATAACCTAAACTTCTGATATCGTATTAAGAAACCAATTCAATCAAAAGTTTAAACTGATTATCGTAACCTTTTATAATAAAGTCAGCAAATAATACATCAAGATTCACAATCATATTTAGTTTCACAACTACAATTAATGATGCCAACTTGTCATTACTAATGAACTTCATCTACTAGTTTAAAGAACCTAAAACATAGAAGTACATTGTAGATAATTTAATATACAGGAAAATGGAATTTTAAACTAATAATCCTTAATATTATCAAACTCACAGCTAATTTTTCAATAAACTATCACCAAAATAATACACAATTCCAAGTATAAGTAAAGCACATTAGAAGAAGCCATAGAAACCCCTAAATCTTCTCCAATCACTGTATCCACATAAAGAAAAAAGAATGGTACCTAATGGTGGTTGTGCAAGCAATGCTAAGTACTTCACATTGCAGCTCATAGCAGGGCGATTTTTCGTCGTATTCTCCACCATTTTAATCCTTGGATTCATTGGTACTGCTTATATCTTTGGTCTATACTCAGGTGATATAAAATCAACACTTGGGTATGACCAAACAACACTTAACCTTCTTAGTTTCTTCAAAGACCTTGGTACTTATGTAAGTGTCCATGCTGGGCTCCTCATGGAAGTGGCCCCACCATGGGTGATTCTTTCCCTTGGTGGTGTAGTTAACTTCTTTGGATACTTCATGATCTGGCTTTCAGTCACACATAAGCTATCTCGCCCTCCGGTTTGGCTGATGTGCTTGTACATCACAATTGGTGCAAACTCTTTAGGGTTCGCCAACACCGGAGGGTTAGTGCCTTGTGTGCAGAACTTCCCTGAGAATCGAGGGGTTGTGATCGGGATCTTAAAATCGTATCTTGGCATTGGAGGGGCTATTATGACACAATTCTATCATGTCCTGTATGGGGATGACTCTGATGCTGTTGGTGTCATTTTGATCATCGCTTGGCTACCAGCAATCGTTTCATTGCTCTTTGCTTATAGTGTTCGAGTCCTCGATACATCTAAAAGACAAATCAAACGAGATAAGAAATTCTTCAATGATGTTCTTTGTATGTCATTAGGACTTGCAGGGTTCATTATGGTGATGATTATAGTGCAAAAACAGGTTAAGTTTGGTAAATCTGGTTATATTGGGAGTTTTGTTGTTATTGTGATTCTCCTAGTATTACCAATCTGTTTAGTCTTTAGAGAAGAATTAGCTATTTGGAAATCCAAACTTCAAATCATTAATGAGCTAAGTATCGTTACAAAAAACGACGAGTCTCCTCCAGTAGATAATCAGCCTGCTCTTGAAATCAGTCGCGAAAAACATCAAGTGTCATCGTGTTTTCAAGATGTGTTCCGGCCCCCATCTATGGGGGAAGATCACTCAATCCTACAAGCCACTTTTAGTATTGACATGCAAATTTTGTTCCTTGCAACAATTTGTGGCATAGGAGGGAATTTAACTACCATAGACAATCTAGGCCAAATCGGAACATCATTAGGGTACCATAAGAAAAACATAAGTTCTTTTGTGTCCTTAGTTTCGATATGGCAATTTCTAGGCCGGGTCATGGGAGGACTTATCTCAGAGCGTTTATTAGACAAGTATAAATTCCCTAGACCGGCTTGTCTCACCATCGTTCTCTTTGTATCGTGTATTGCTCACCTTCTTATAGCCTTCAACGTGCCTTATGGACTTTACGTAGCCTCAGTGATCATGGGTTTTTGCTTTGGTGCGGAGTGGACATACCTATTCACTATAATATCGGAGCTTTTTGGGCTTAAACACTATGGTACATTGTATAATTATGGCTCGTTGGCTGCACCACTCGGGTCTTACATATTCAATGTGAGAGTCGCGGGACATTTGTATGACAAAGAAGGTATTAGACAACTTGAGGCTTTAGGGCTTACGAGGAAGCATGGAGAAGAGTTGCGTTGCTATGGAGTTAAATGCTATCAGTTGGCATACTTTATAATCACAGCAGCTACATTCTTTACTGCACTTGTGTCTTTGATCCTTGTGGCTAGAACAAGAAAATTTTACAAAGGGGATATATATAAGAGATTCCAACAAGGTCAAAAGAATTCATCCTTAACTACTAATGAGACATTGAGAGGATATTCTGGCAAGATGGAAGAAGAGATGAATTAAATCTTTTCTTATGTGTTTTTTTTTATTTGTAAACCTTTTTTTCTGTTTATAGTACACGTACAAATATTGAAATTGTGTACACGTAATCTGCCTTGTTCAATTGAACTTTGTCGGGCTTTTATTATAATTTTTTTTGGACTTGTTTGTCAGGATAAATTATACATTCGTCTTCTGATAAGTAACTATATTTTTGACAAAGAAAAAAAAATCAGACATAATACTTATTATAAATTTTGGAACTTGCCTAGCTAGAATGTCCAAGTACTCCATTTCAAATCTTCCCCTCGTAATTACCAAATAGGGGCAAGTCTGAATTCGATGGTGAATCTTGATCGATTCTTATAATCAAACTAAGTTAATGTGAATCCAAATGATTAAACTAATTTTAGGGGGCCAAGTAAAAATTTTAAATAATACAAGGGAGTCGGACTCTAGCCAGGGATGGTCGAATTCAAGATCCGTCATTGCCCATATCCACTATATGAGAGACAACTCGTCCTATTGCAGAGTGATATTAGATTCGCCTCATGATCATAAAAATGCCCCAATTTTTGCATATACTTTGCATATACATACTCAATCATCATCATATTTGAAGTAACCAACTTATTGCTCTTGACTCTTGACTCATGTTAGGATTAATAAAAATCGAGTATAACACTATTCAATCATAAATAACTTTTATATAAAAATCAAATAATATTATCAAAAATAAAAATAACTCGACCTAATATATTATACCAAAAAGTTAATAAACACTCAAATAATCACCTATAAGGGTCACTTGAATTGAGTGTAAATATTTAAAGGAGTAAAAAAAGTCAAACTAATAAAATAAAGATAAATAGAGATGCAAATAAAGTAATTAAAATAATTGTAAAACAGGTAGAATCAAAATAAACTAAAAAAAATATTAAAAAAGAAGATAATTTCCCTTATTTATATGAAAATATTTCTCTATCATATCTTAATGTAAAGTTATACCCTAATATGAGAAAATTAAAATTAAAATAATATTATCAAGAATTAAAATTAACTCGACCTAATATACTACTATACACAAAAATTAATAAACAATTAACTAATCACAAATTAAAAAATCAAAAATACCCTCACACTTTTCTCTATAGAGTTCTGCAAGCTTTCCTACTTAATAGTCAACAAATAAGTCTAGCTTATTGGTCGAACCCTGAGTTTGATTGTCACCGAATCCATTTATACCCACAAATAAAAAAAAAGAACACACTTATCTTGTTGGCCGGTTCTACCTGGTTCTGACGTTCTGTAAACATCCAAAAGTTGCAACTTTACAAGTTTTGATTTTGACTCTAATCCTAAACACAAGTCCCGCTTTCCACCACACAAAACTCAAGTGAAGGAGGATCAAGCTTCAATTTTTCATCTGGATTTTGAATGGTATTATAATAATCTTTCTAATTTTTTCTCATTGGCTTTTTAAGTGTATTGTCTTACCTTATTCCTCATATTTAAGTCTTTTCTTTTCTTTCCTTCCTTGATATCTACTTGTTAAATAGAAACTATTGTTACTATTGTAATTTGTATAAATCAAACTTATTTTACACTATTTTCATTTATATTTGAAGAATTAATGACATTTTTTGATGGGTAGTTGTTTAAATTTAGTCTCATTTGTATTAGTTATGTGGGAAATGTATTTAGTAGAACTTTTGATGTAGTAGTGTATTGTTTTGGTGCAAAAACCAAATCACCCACAAGTGGTGGTGATTTTAATGCTCTTGGGGGACTTGAGGCTAAGGCCTAAGGGATATTCTCTCAAGGCCAGTGGAGTTTGCAGTGGTGAAACTTTTTTAAGAAACTAGCCCTTGAATTTGTGTTAGAAAAAATAGGGAGTGGTGGATTGGGCTGTTCAAAAATATCTGACCCGTTGACCCACTGACCCGCAATATAAATAACGGGTCAAATTGCACAAAAATTAAAGCTTTAATCGGGTCGAATCATGGAAAATATACCGGGTATCCGGTGACCCCGCTTAAAAGTGACATTTAGTTTTTTATGGATTTTAAAGAATCAAAACTTAAAAGGCTGTGTCAAATAATCAGCAAAAGATGGCGAAATACTTGTATAAACAATGTCCATGGATTTTAAAGAATGAGGACTGTATGTGTCCCTTGTTTTTGGGTATCAAAATATGGGGTTCATGTATAAAATAGAATATCCGTTAGTAATTTCTTTTAGTGTGCATCGTGCATGAAATTTACGTCCCAAGTAATTTCATCAGTTAGTAATTTCTTTTACTGTCTTTCTGCCCAAATAATACTAAATTCTGAAAAATTACTCAGATTTAATCATAAAACGACCAGGTAATTGACAATAAAATCTGTCCAAAATATAAAATAGAATATCCGTTGTCTCGGCCCGACTTATCTGGGTACCCGCATTAATTGGGCCGGGACACGGGCCGTTAAAAAGGTATCCGACTTTCCGGGTCGGGTACCCCGCTAATGAACACCCCTAGTTGGTGGTGGTTGTTTAGGCCACAATGTTGATTATGGTCTAGTTAAGTCACCAAGGAGGGTGACATTTGACGAAGGGGTAGATTTGGTCCGCAGGAGGAGATTGTTGTTGCAAAGACTAAAATGACGCAAAAGTGATAACTTGGTGAGTCATACCTTAGCTTGCATTGATGAAGGAAGTGAAGGAGATGCAATGGGCATGGAGTGTAGTGCAATGATGATGGGGTTCGATGTAAACCCTATCCTTATAAATGATAACAAAGAAGTTATTGTTTCTGATTTATCTTTAATAGCAAGTATTATGTGCAACTTCACGTTAATATAACACACACATGATTAATATTTCAATTTGACATCTTGATATAAATTAATATAATCCAAAATCAAAGAACTAAGAGTTTCTGGCCCGTCAAAAATAACGAACATTATTGAAATGATGTTAATAACCTCTGGTGTTTTTCACACTATTGTGCTTACTTAAAAATAATGGTGAATCATAATGTTGATGTTTCTCGATCTCAGGTCGCGATGATTATAAAAGGACTGTTTAGAAGGTATGAGCGATGGAATCCTGTTCATCCAACCTACGGTGCCTTTTGGGGAATGGGTGTTGGAATCGGCTGTGGTGTCGGCTGGGGTCCGGGTTTTGGACCCGAGGTGATTGGTTATGTTGGAGCTGGATGTGGTGTTGGATTTAGCGTTGGTATTACATTAGCCGGTGTTGGCATTGGCCTTCCTGCAAATTTTGTCACAGATGTTCCTTATAAAGGTAAGCTCTATCTTGACAGTGATATTACAATATTATTGAAATTACTCTCTATGCAACTTAGAATCTTTCAACTAGAGGTGCTCATTCGGTTTATTGGGTTGATTTCAGATTAGATGTTTTGGATTGGTTTGAATTCAGGTTTTGTGTTCATATTGTATTTTATAAATTGTTTTTGAAGTCGGGTCAAATCCGGTTCGGTTACAAGATCGGGTAAATTTCGGATCATCAGTTCTGTTTTGAACACCTCTACTTTCAACATGTACTTAAATCGGTTGGGAACATGGTTTTTGACTCTATTCTCTTAATTTGTTTCCAAGGTCTTCTACACAGTGTACCATAATTCGTCAGTTAATTCATTTTTGAATTCGCAATCTACTCAAAATGACCCAAAACAGCCCAAAACCAACTATAATTTGCCAAACTTTTGTCTTTTCCCCATATTAATCTCAATCGAGATTAGTGTGTTGCTGACAGAAACTTCTTCGACCACTCCTCTTGTTTCTTCCCATGTTCGCTTAGCTAAAGTCACCAAACATCAACAATAGATATTTTCCGGCCTTAGTTAGCTTTATTGTTTTGAGTTCCGAAATTTTATACTATATGCCTCACCTTTTCTCTCATTTTGACGGATTGTTGGATCTTAAATTTGTCCTTTGTAGCTCGATTTTCTAATTGGAGAGTTGTATTCACAGTTTCGCCTCAAGAAGCAATACTAAGGATTTTTTGCAGTCAAGTAACTTTTGTTCGGTGAGAAAATGCAGGATATGAGTGGAGTAACAACATTTCATCGCAGTTTTTGACCTTGCAACAAAAAGCGAATGAAAGCTTTTCTTACTTGAAGGACTTGGATTTGATGAAAAAAGGGACGGACGTTTTTGATGTGAAAAGTGCGCTATGCTCACAGGGAAAGTTAATCTCTGAGAATTTCAGAATTTTGAAGAAAAATCTTTCAATATCTTCTAAAGGTAAGCATTTTGGATGTGTTTGCCGAGTATTTGAAGATCGGCTTGACATTATACTGGCATTTTTAGTAGATCATCATGCAACATCAAGTTATACTACCTCTGTCCAGGTTTAGTCATGGAATAAAAACTCCCCGGTTTATGGACTGATGGAGTGTAACTGCTAGTAGTCTATTGGGTCATCTTGGATAATCCTAATCAGATTCAGATATTCGGATTTGAACATTAATACACCGTGAAATGTTTCCTGTTTCATCTGTGAAACCGTATACTTGTTTGTTTGATGTTGGCTTTGACTATGACGATGCATCCTTCATGAGATGTGGAGTGTCTTTTAATGTAAACAACAACAACAACAATATTTTATTGCCCAATCCCATTAAGTGGGTCCCACTTAGGGCGGGGTATGGGGGTCTGATCTACGCAATCTTACCATTGTTGTACACTTTATTAGTGATAATAAAGAGGTTGTTTCTGATTGACCCTTAAGACAAGGCTTTGACATTGGTGTTATTGTATTAGTCGTTATTTTTAAAAAAGATTATGTACGCAATCTTACCAGATTATTGGTAGAACCAAAACTGTTAATCTAGTTACAACTTACACCACAAAACTCTTGTTGTAAAACTTATGGTTTGTTCTTTTCCTTAGTATCAGCTACTTCTGGGTGCTACAGAATAGTAACATTATATCTGACATGCAGAGAACAAAGACTGATTCTTGTGAGCATCGGCCAGCGCTATGATGAGCAAATTCTTCATATTCAAAACATATCGGCTTTTGGCATGAAGGCGTCACAACCTCAAATGTTGAAGAACGATGAAGCTCGAATGTAAACCATGCCCGTAACATCTAGCATGTATGTATCGGAGCCTGACTGGCTGAGGGCCGACACATACGAAAATGTGGCGAGGGTGTATTGTGTTTTGGTATCAACTTCAACGGTGAGGTTGTAAATTAAGTCGATTCATCTCCAATTCAAATGATAGACTTTTTAATGTATTCGTTGAGGTGTAGTGCAGCGTTCTTTTCATTTCTATGTGATATGAGTGTTAATGTCACGTGTCGCGTTTCCATTGGCCGTTGAAAATTGATAGCCCTGCCAAAAATACCCGTTTTTTGCCTTTAACGGCTATTTTTGTATTTAAATATTTTTTTTTAAAAAAATTATACCAACGGTCATATTTTTCGAGATCTATAAAATGAGACCCATATTGATATTTTTTGACATAATTTTATATTTACATATTTTCTTCTTATTTTCCTACTTTTTTTTGTTAAAAAATACCAAATTAATCATTTCAAAAATCCACAAAAAAATATGGATTCAAATAACCCAAATTATGGAAGAAATCATGTAAAAAAAAAAACCAAGAAAAAAATCTTCTAACAATCAAAGTGCTCAAATTCAGTATTAAAATCCTCCATTCAATCCTCCATTTTTTCAAAATACTCTAAATTCTTCTTACTATATTCCTCAAAATATCCCAAATTCATCTTATTATGTTCCTGAAAATACCCAAAATTCTCAAACTATGTTTCACCACCATCATCAATCTCACAATGTCAACTTTAAAATTGATAACTATTCAACTCCGATAAGGGGTGAAAATTTAGATGAAAATGAGATGGAGTATGATGATGATGATGATGATGATGAAAATGAAGGAAATAATCAAGATGATCAATATGGTGAAAAAGGAGGAAATTTTGTTCATGATGTTGATGCTAGTCACTACACCCTATGTTGATGGTAAAAAGTTCATGGGAGATCGCCCAAAAAGGTCAATCGGAAGGTACAAGTGGATTAAATGATGACTTTGAGTATTACACAGATAGAATTGTTGATATCAACCGATACTTGGCAAATAAGGATGATGTTGAAGATCGACAAACACATTTATCCTTAAAAGATGACTTGGTTGAAAATATCTGACAAAAATTTGGAGGGAACCGCAATTAATGTATCATTTAAAATTTTAGTTTTTTAATTTGTGTATTTATTTTATGTATGCGCATTGTAATCTTTATTTGAAGTTAATGAATTTTCCTTAATTATTGTTAATGTCTACATTTATATTTTATTAAAAAATATTAGTTTTATTAAAAGAATAATTTTTTTAAAATATAAAATAGTAAATCTATTTTAATCAAATAAAAAATTATATTAACTTTCTACATGAAAATATTATTATAAAAAAATAAAGATAAATGTTAGATAAATTAAGGAGAGAGAAATTATGGTGAGGTAAAAAAAAGTAAGAAAAAAAGGATGATGACCTTTTAAAAGAGGTCATTGTTAATAAAATTAAGTTGAAAGATGAACTTTTAAGAGAGAAAAAAATTATAAAATAGTAAGATGACCTTTTATTTTGGGTCATGAGTGAGGATAACAAAATTTTGCTAATATCTTTGGTAATCTTGATGAATTGATATTAGTAGCTGCTGAAATGTATGTGACATTTTTTGTAGCTCTTGAATTATTGAAAATATGAAAACGAATATGAGACATAATTGTCAAGGAACCATCTCAATTAAAAGTTTAAGTTGATGGTTGAAGCCCTAACATATATTATATACTGTAATACATCCCCTCATACGAGAGCCCATTGGGCTAAAGTGTGAAAGTACACTGACGCTGAATATTTCACTTTGAATGAGAGGTGGTTGAGATTCGAACCTGTAACCTCTTGTCACGTTGGCTTTTGGTTGAGGCCCCAAGATATGTTATACACTTTAACAATAATGTTCAACAAAATGTGTGCAATGGTCTAACAATTTGGCTTCTTCCCCTGGTTCTCTTTTAAGCACTTTACTGTAGAGACTGGATTAAGGCCTTAATTTTCTATTAATTTTGACTGTTTTTAAGTTTATCTCCTTTTTTTTACTTAGGTTAGGCTAAAGAATCTCCTACAAATGAAGGAAAATTTAATCATTTCTATGTGTGGTGAGAATCAAACCTTTGTTATTAAGGAGGCAGATGTGGAACGAGTATGATCATCATCATCATCCTACGACTAATGCGTAACCCTTTACCTTCTAAAGCTTCACTCCACTCATCCAATTTATTATTAACCTTCTCTCTAGTTTCTGCTACCAGCACTATGTCGTCAACGAATAGCATGCACCACGGTACTGTCTCCCAAATAGATATAGAGGAACGAGTATGATCATGATGGAATATATTCCGTAAGATAATTGGTACATATTCATGGGAACAACGTGAGCAAATGAGCTTCACTTATCATAATTAATGAATAGGTTATGAATATAAAAATTTTAAATTGATATGAATATATGATTCTTTTAGCAATAGGTTATCAATTATTGACCCGCTAGAAAGGCTTATTGTTTAATTGGCTTTAACAAGATGAATAACTATTGCTTATAAAGATATTTGGTAAAATTAGATATTAATATAAATGAATACAATATATTTTTGATACGTTTTGCGCTTTTAATTTTTGAGGCTCATGTTTTTTTACATATCAAAGCATTATACCACCTTCTCTATCTCAATATACTCTTGAATCCAACACAAAAGGAGTAAAATTCAACCAAAAAAAGCAAAAACAATTTAGCAAAGAAGGGAAACCCGCACCGCCGCCCATATTTGTGATCCGTAGAAATAGGGAACAAACGCTCCATGCTTAAAGGAAAGTTTCCAAAAGACGTGATGTTTTGAAAGGGACACCTAATACCAAATACCAATGAGGAGATTAAATAGCAGTGTTCACAGATAATCGTTGTTTGGTATAATTTAATATTGTGTGAATTTTAAAATTTTAATTTATCTTTTTTGATTTTATTTATTTTATTATTATTTTTTCGTCTTTTTGTGCTGATTTACAAATCACAGTTACTGATTAGGAATTATTAAATACCAGTCGGAGTATTGAATATTCACTCCGTCTCATTGAATTTACATTATTTTTTATTTTGGTCTATTCCACTTAATTTGCATCATTTCTATTTTCAGACAATGAGTCACCATTTCCTTTTAGTTTCAACCATACATTTTAACTCTCTTTTAATTTTAACCATACAATTTATTCTCTCTTTTCATTCATTACCACTTTTCTAAAACTTACCCCACTTGCTCTTTGGTGTAACTCAAAGCGGACAGATGAATATTGAGGAGATGTGTTCATGTGCGGGTTTAGACAGATAATTCGCCGGATATGTTTATAAAAAGTTTTGATGCTACACGTACTGTTTTTAGTGATCCGCGGATGAACAGGTATGATCAATACAAAAAAATTAAAATTAAAATATTAAAAATCCTAACATACATTCCAACAAAAAATATAATGACAGTACAAAGTCTAAACTTAATTTTTAATATCAATGAAAACTATACAATTTGTTGTCCAAAATACTTCAAATAATATTATCAAAAGACAAAACACTTAAAGATGCAAAGCGGGTAAATAGGACAATAAAGTTAAAACCTTAACGATTCGTTTGGTTAATGGTATGAAATGGTGGTAATGGAAATAATTTATAGTGTAAAATTTCATCAAAAGCTCCATATTATTCCCATGGTAATGAAACTTTGATCACAAAAAAGTTTTTTTTTTACAAATTTTCACTACCACTTGTACCACCTCTCCCGACCGTCATTATAGCTAAAAGATTTTTCAACCAAAATTATATTAGTTTTTCATTACTGGACTATTAAGTAGTTAGACCATGAGTTGAGAGGGTGGATTTTTTAATATATGATATCCTCTGGTATATTTTTTTAATAAAATATTTTAAAAATTATATATATAAAAATAAGCAAACAAACAAGTAGATATTCGTCAGTTATTTTTATCGGTAAGTATTATCGTCCAAATTTTAAAATAATTTTTTAAAAATACATTATCTAAATCCTCTCATTTTACGAGCTTGGTAGGTTAAGTCTACCGGTAGCACATAAACAACTCTAATGTTGGAACTGAGTATTAAGTATATTGAATAATTGCGTGGATTCCCGGCGTAACATCTAAATTTTCAACACCCAAATTCCCCTAAAAATCATTAAAACACAAAGGAAACTGTCAAACTTTTCTACTAATCTCGTTTTTTTATTCATTTTCAAACCCATATATTTTTCACACTCTCTTTCATTTCATCTAAATTCCCCATTCATGTCTTCTTAAAATTATAAACCATCATAGAATTAAAAAAAATTGTAAACCATCATGAGTCTCTTTGGCCTTGGCAGGTTAGTTATCAATCTTTTTGAATTCTTTTTCTTTTTGAGTTATTTGAGCATGAATTAGTGTCTTTTAATCTGGGTTATTTGTATTTTTTGTGGGATTTGATGTTTATTGGTATAGAAGTTTCCAAGATCTGTTTTTGTTTGGTTGCTTTTGGGATTTTAATGAGTCAATCAGTTTCACTGTTTTTTTAAATTATTGGGTAATCATATGTATGTGTTGTACTGTTGGTTTGTTGCTAATTTTGGTGGACTTTTGTCATCTGGGTATAGAATTACTGTTTGTTGCATGCAGACTGCTGGGTTTCAGGTTATGAAGGTCAGTGTTTTGATTGTAAGGTTGATATTTAGGAGTATTTTTTATAATCAATGAAGTCTTTTGATAGTAATAGCTGTGCTAATTTGTGCAAACACTAGTGAGAAATGTGATAAGTTTTTGGAAATATGCCGAGTGTTGATTCTCTTATTGGCATGTTGTATGGTGGTCAAGATGTAGTTAGCATGATCTTAATTTTAGGTTGAATGAATTTTGGGTCGGTATTGACACTTAAGCTTCTCTTGGTGATGGTATGATTCTTAATTAGAGATACAAGATAGACACTTAAACTGTTGGGGGGGGGGGTTATTTGCAGTATATTTCCTTATTATCTCATCAGTATGGTTGCCAAGTCGGAGCATCCCTCTATAGTTATGGGGTTGCAACATTCTTGATTTTCCGTATGCTCTTAGTGCGAGGTTGTTATGCTTGTTATCAATTGTTTCCTCTTCTACAACTTTTTTTACATTTGTTCTAGTGGTATGAGTAGGCCCATGGAGATCAATACTATGTTTAGATAGCAATTTTGGATATAGAAAAAAGGAAAGGAAGGAGAAGGAAGGGAAAGGAAGGGAAGAGAAATGGAATGAAAATAACACTTGTTTGTTTAGGAGGGAAGGAAAGGGAAAGGAAGGGGATAGAGTTTTCCCTTAAATCATTCCAACTGTGGAAAGATTAATACCTTAACGAAAACCGTGTATCTAATTTCTCCAAATCCCTTCCTTCTATTTTGTTATCCGACCAATGGATCCCCCATCCCTCTAAATCCCTTCCTTTCCATTACCTTTATTTCTTTCCATCCAAACACACCGTAAAGGTTTTATTAGGCTTTAGAACTGACAAGAGCTGAGGAGGAAGCAAGAAGAATCTTGATGTTTGTGTAGGTTGTTGTGTTCTTGTTCAAACTTGTGTAAATGTAGTGTTAGGAAGCCTAATTGATGTTGCTTGTGAGCATTTCAGCAGCTTATCACGGCACTTGGGTATAGGCCCATGAACTAATATTACTTATTCTTCAAATAATCTCCTAGGTTATATCTTAGGGTGTGTTAGCATTAGAGCCTCAATGATTTTGTAATAAAGAAGGTAAAATGGACTTGTGGTTAAGCCATCTCTATTATTGAATATTAAAATTTGTTGTCTATGCGACTTGCTATCCTTTAGCTTTGTGGATCAGTTTTCTTCTTTTATAGTCTTTGTGTTCTCAATCCTCATTTTTCTTTCATTGATTTGCTCTCTGTGTTTGCATGTAGGAGTTCCCCATTTCTTCGGTATTGTTGTGTGATTATATGAGTTCTTGGGCTGTGATTGCATAATGCTCAAATTTGAATCTAAATCCGCATACCTTGATTTTATTGTATCTATCTGTTATTTCTAGGATTCAGATTATAATCTTCTTTTTTCCAACCGATTAAACAAAATAAACTTCAAATTTTAACTTATTATAGAAGTTTTGGCTCAAAATTGTAAGATACTTCCATAGGTTTTTAATTGTCTCAACATTTTACCTATGGCATTTTTCATTTGCTAAACTTTCACCATAAACTATCAAAAAATATTTTTTTGATGTTTCAAAAAATGTACTTCTATATATTTGATATTTTAACTAAGTGAAATCTTCTTAGATTCGTCATTCGTATCTCAATGTATATTTTCATAATGTTATCGTGTTACTTATACATAGTTTGAGATATTATTATAATAATGATAAAATGATGTGTTCGATGATTTGTAAATGAGAAACGTGGCAAGTATTTTGGAAGGTTTTGCTAAGAAGGCCTCTCCTCTTGAGCGTGCACTAATCATGTGCATTGGTAAATGTGCACGTTCTATAATGTTTTATCTTTTTTTTCTTTATTTATAATTTATTAGTGTCATTATGTATAGTCTAGTATTCTTTTTTTCTTTCTATAGAACTATCCAATTATGGTTTAAAATCAGGCTTTGTGATACGTTTCTTGATCACTTGGCAACATTTCCATGCAACTGAAATATTACACCTCTGTTTTTTCTGTCAGGAATCAGAAAACATTTAGGCCCAAGAAGAGTGCACCTTCTGGAAGTAAGGTTGGTTTGTTTTATATTAATGCTCTTTGCTATTCTCTGTTTAATGCTTAACTTTTTTGTAAGGAGCTTCCATTGAAGGGGAAGTCAGCATTGAAATCTTTAGAATCGTCTATTCTAGCTCTACCTATGAATGAAGACTATGGGTTCCCTCCCTTCCCAATTGCTATTCAAGAACAACAGTTTAGGCTTTTTTGTTGTTTTTCTGCAAAAAGCTTTGGCCGGTTTTTGGCAAAAAAATTTAACCCCTTTTTTTCAAATGGTTTCGATCTCCTAACAGTTATGTTGTTGATCCTGGTTACTTAATGCAGTAATCTATCAAGACCAGTAATGTGTTGACTCAACTATGTTCATCAAAGTGTATTGTGAACATGTATCGCAAATACTAATAGATTGAATTTTTTGAAAAAAATTTAATTTCAGGGGGCCCAGTTGAGAAAGCTTATTGATGCCACCCTTGGTAGTGGAAATCTAAGAGAAGCAGTGAGACTCCCACCAGGAGAGGATTTGAATGAATGGCTGGCTGTGAACAGTATTTCCCTTGTCTCTTTGTACTCCCTCTCCCTTGTTTTTTGCACTATGTCAAACCAAAACCCTTGCATCTCATGCCTCAAAACCTTTCTGTTTGATTTCTGTTCTTTTTCTGGGTCATCACGTTAATTTATTCTTCCCCTTTGCCATGATCAGACTATGAGTTTATTCTGACTTCAGTTACTTACTGCTGCTCTAGCAGTTGATTTTGTTATCATACATTCATACTCTTAGAAATGTCTCTAGTTTGTGAATGTTATTGAGGATTTGAAATTGATTTTTTTGTCTGTGTTAGCTGTGGATTTCTTCAACCAGGCTAACCTACTTTACGGTACTCTCACCGAGTTCTGTACACCAGAGAGCTGTCCTACAATGACAGCAGGACCCAGGTAATTTCTTTTAGATTCCCTGTTTTATGTTACTTTTTGAGTTTGTGATGGAGCCTTAATAGATCTCTTGACTTTATTTCCTGATACTCATTGATTAGATGACCACAAACAAATGGGATTTAAATGCTTTTATTCTGTATAATTGTATGCATTTTTTCGCAACCAAGTAGATTTTCAAATGCGTATTCTTCCACCCAGGTGGAAGTCTAGGTGAGAACTATTTAATGGTGTTGTGATGATGAAATTTTATTGTTGTATATCAAAAACATCAAGTAGCCTATACTATTAAGGGAACAAGTTAAAATTGCTCCTCTGTCCTTGAGATTTCTTATACTCAACAAAGAAGGTCTTTTATTGAGAAAGGAAATGCTGCAAATTCAAAGAGGTGGAGGAAGTATTCCGGTGAAAAAATTGGTTGGAGTATTATTATGGCATAGAAAGACACCAACGATTTAGGATGTTTGCATTTTGTGGTTTAGTAAAAGCCACCTGGCACCTTGTATTTACTACTCTTTTTGCTCTCTATTTTGTGTTTAGTGAGTCCTGAAAGGTTTTGATATGATTTTGCAAGGGCATTTTGGTTTGGATATGAAGCTTTTATGGAGTTTTATGTTTATGCAGTGTGTTTGTTTTTGGGATTTATTAAATCAGTACAACTTTGCCTCTGTATTTATTGAGTTGAAATTATTTTAGCAATAATCAATATATCATCTCTAACCCGTACTGTTATTGATATCAAAATTCACGATACAATCATTGATGTCATAAATGATTACTGTATTTACTTCAAATATTATGCAAACAGGTACGAGTATAGGTGGGCAGATGGTGTTCAGATCAAAAAACCTATTGAGGTTTCTGCACCAAAATATGTTGAGTACTTGATGGAATGGATTGAATCTCAACTGGATGATGAATCTATCTTCCCACAAAAGATTGGTAATCCTCTTTTACATTTCATGTCCACAGTGTTCTGCTAGAAGAGAGGAATTCTTGCAAAGAATTTTTACATTGTTTTGTTTTTTGTTTGTATCCAACTTATTTTGTGGACTATTTCACTTCACAGGGGCGCCATTTCCTTCAAACTTTAGGGATGTTGTCAAAACAATCTTTAAGCGACTGTTTAGGGTATATGCTCATATCTATCATTCACACTTCCAAAAGATAGTGAGTCTCAAGGAGGAAGCACACTTGAATACTTGTTTCAAGCATTTCATACTATTCACCTATGTAAGTGTATTTTCTTTATTTATGGATATAATTCTAACCTAGGCGAGCGCGAGCCTAGCTTGGACTCATATTTCTTTAGTGAGATAATTTATCCACCTCCCCCACTCACCAACGGAGAAAAAAAATCGTTTTTTGCTACTGTCAATTTGATTTACATTTTAGGATTTTCTAGTGGATGGTTATAGTGTTTCCTATTTCAATGAAGCCAATGATTTATAGTTTTTCTGTTTCGTATTATAATGGACTAAAGTAAATGGCTCGTTAAATCATTTGCACCTTTTATTTATGTGAAGTTGCGCATGACGTTTTTTTACCAAGGGTCAATCGGAAACTAGCTTTTTGTTAGTTTTATCACTAATAAGGGTAACATTACGTACATCCGATTCTCTACCACTCTAGGTGAGATCCATTTAATGACACCATAGAGTAAAAATGCGGCAACGGTCGCGATCGCGGTGACGGAACGTTGATGCAGTTGTCATATCACCTAATCGGTTGAAACCATAAGTATCACTTGATATGGCCCAAAACGCGGTTTTTTACACCTTTACACGCAGGAAAAGCCGGTTCGTTTCCTTTGAAAACCTTTACAACACCGCCGGTGCGATGTGCTGCGGCCTTGTTTCTACTCTATGAATGACTCTGAAGTAATGGATGGCTATTAGGAGATATAGATGCCTTGTTACAGACTTACAGTTGCCTCAGAATCTGATTTACTGTCATTGTATTCTCATCATCTGCAGGAATTCGGGCTAATGGACAAGAAAGAGCTGGCTCCACTCCAGGACCTCATTGATACAATTGTTCCTTTCTGAAGTTTTCCCTTTTTTGAACACATCCTGCATTAATGGTTTGTTACATAGTTGAATCAAATAAAGGAATCATAGGAATCGGTCACAGTTATTTGAGACTGTGTGCACCTCCCCCGGTTTGTGCTTGTGACAAACTTCATTTGTATATGCTTCAGTTCCCATTTATGAATGTGTTCTCATAGTATATGATACTTCATTATCTATGGAAACGTCTGTTGCCATCTGAAATTCCTCTTTTCTGACACGATTTGCTCGAGTTAAAACCGGAGCAGGCTAGATTTGTATTAATTCGAACTTTGAACCTAAATGCGTATAATAGAACGCCAATCACCATTTTGGATCACATCAACCATGACCTCGGAGGGATTCCGCTAGGGCACCAATCACCATTTCTGAACTTTGTGTGGGGAGGATTACTCAAATTCCTATACTTTGATCCTCTTGTTTTAAGTAACTTTTGTTTATTATTGTAAACTCAAAGGGAGGATTACTCAAATTTCTGATTTTGTTTTCTAGTAATTTGAACATATTCGTAGCATGTTTATCACCTGTGGGGAGTTGGGCAGATTAACCAGAAGGAATTGGCTCTCCTCAAACACTTGTAATCAACCTGAATTGTTGTATGAGACGGTTTCATTGTAAGATATGTCCCATATATAATAAGGTTAATTAGCCCCAATTACGACAAATTATGAGAATATAAACTTTTGTTTTGAGGCCGTCTCACTAAAAGACTGATTCTAACCAACGTGTATGATGTGCTAACAATGACACTCCGGAATATTCAAAGGGATTAGTATTGGCTCTAAAAGAGAGATTTAATAATCCGATACAATTATTTAAGATAAAGTGAAGAGAGGGTAGTAAAACATGCTCGATTTCGATGTAAATTATCGTTTAACACAAAAATGTTTGCTTCTACTGAATAACAAAAGAATCAGTCACTCACATATACAAAAATCAATGAATAATGCATAATTAAGGTTGTTATACGGAATTCTCTAGCCTTATCAAATCATAATGAAAACAAAATTAAAAAGATGGCTGCACAAACTGCTCACTTCATGCTTTAATTGTCTTGTTTCCGACTCAACTCGCAGTAAGTGCTGCCTTCAACTTCACAGTACTTCGACAATTTGGCTAAACGGGAAAAAGCTAGTTTTACAACGAATCAAATGTATAACCAAAGCGTAAATATCTACAGATCACCATCATCTGTCAAAGAGCTCACCTGAATGGAGCTGCTATATCGTGAATCGATGAAACTATACGATACAGAAATTAGAACAAAAATACCAACAACCATCGAAAATAACTGAAAGTTCGCAAACAATTCCCCTCTGATTTGACTGTCGGCCGAGTGACAAACAATGTCATCTCCTTTAAGTTGACAGCCATTGGGCATCATGGGGCCATAAAGAGTGAAAGCGGTCTGATAGAACCAAAGGCCTTGGAGAGTTATGGCGATACTGTTGGATAAATCAAGAGGGAAACTAGACGGGACCAATGCTCCAGCAACACTAGTTAAAACACACAAGCCTATTAGAAGAACCAGGATGTAGTGATAGTAGCCTTCCAGGCCTTTGTGATTCGTCGAATGGAAGTAAAATAAAAGGTACTCCGATGAGAATGCTGTTGCGGCAATCAAACAAAGCACTCCATCTGGTAAGGGAAGAACACTGAAAAATGCATAAAACACGATGAGGTTAGTGTTATTTTGGATAAGAAAGTGTCTCAGAAGTAAATCTTTAACAAGGTGCACTAAAACATGTATTTTAATGTAAAACAAGAATAAAGTCAGCTAGGGAGGAATCCGGAGGTCAAGAAATATCATTAGAAGTTTAAACAATAGTAAAAAGCATCTCACACTCTCACTCGGTTACAACGCCCTTTATCCCAACTTAACATTAGCATTTAATCTAGTAAAGGTTCTCCCAGTTCCATAGATTCAGCTCGGAGCTCCCTTTGGCGGTTTAGGCATGCTGAATCTAGGACCATTTCAAGCAAAAAAAAAACCTTGCCTAACTCAGGTCAGTATGACAAACGTACTCTAGAGAACTATAATTAAGGACTAAAACTGTTAAGACTAAATATTTCTATGATTTGCATCCCAATTTAAGTATCTTGCATTCTGCGGTTGTGTGGATGGTGGTGTGGGCCTTGGCTTTAGAGAATTATAACTACGGAGGACGTCCAGATTAACATAGCTTAACATATGGCGTAACAAGTATAATTTTGTCATCCTAAGAGTTTCAACTAGAAAAAAAAGCTCAAGGCAACACCCCATAAGTGATTCATCGACTGTCACATAACTCACTAATTTTTTTGCGAATCGCGAATAAAAAAGGCGAACTATGGTCGGTTTTAGGCTATTTTAGGGTGATTTTGAGCGAATCGCGAATTCAAAAAGCAAATAAACTAGCGAATTATGTTACACGGGATTCATCTATTGTCGAGTCTGATGAAACACTACGCTATGGTCGTCAAATTCACATACATATATGGTCATTTGTATTCTACTACACTCTCACAAGCTTTTGAACTAAACCAAGCATAAGCTTTATACCTTTAATTTCCCCTTATTGAAGCAAGGCTAAAAGTGAAGTCTACCATAAACCATTACCAGTTTAATTTATATCATCATCAACCCAATATGTATTCAAGCATATCTAAAATTTTCACTAAAAAACAATGAACATTGCATAGCAAATAATGAAGTCCAAAACAAGCAAACTTTCATCGAACCAATCTATTCATTGAAGGCTACACCTGACCTACTAAACTTTCCCCTACCCATTTGTTCATGTGACTTAATAGGTAACCCGTTTAACACTCATATAACAATCACAAAATGAAATTACTATTGAAAAAAGGATCATAAATAAATAAATAATAGAGCGAAAAACTCCAATCAAGTGATTACTTAATGTTATTGTAGCTTCAGTGATGTGTTCTTATCATTCTTAAATTGTTTTCACATTACTTATACTCCTGCAGGATACAAGTATAAGTTAGGAGCATCAGATTAAAGAGGGTTTCTTGTACTATTTTTCGAGAGGAAATGAAGAGAAAAGCTTCATTTCATTCGTTTTTTACTTATCAATCATGCTTTTTCTTTATTGTTGGAATTTTGTACCTTTATCTTAAAAGCACTTTACTGTACTATGATGCTCAAAAATGGCTAAATTAACCCTTTATCTTGGTAATAATCTTAATCATCCCAGCCAAAACTGTTTCATTCATGACCAATAAAGTGCTAGTTGTACAAAAGACACTCTCAAGTCGGGGGACTATTTTGGCTGCGCTCTCCTTTATGGGTATGAGTAGTTGCTGTCCTTCCCTCCCCAGACCCCGACCATAGTTTTCTATGAGCGGGATACACTTGGGTATGATGATGATGATGCAAATCCAAGTAAAGCTTTTAGTGTGTAATGTAGCACATCAAAAGCACGGAGAGTGTGCATAACAACACAAGTTAGTGTTTGGCTGACGGCTTTTTTCTTGGCTTTTTAGTTAGTTTTCGGTTTATTGATTTTTGGTTAGTCAAACAATAAAAAAATCGGAAATTGTTATTTTGTAATTGGCTTTTAAGGCAAAACCAAAAGTCAACTCATAGTATCAACTAGCTTTTTAGCCCACTTTTTTACTTTTTCTCTAATATCCGACGAACAAACATCTCATAACAACTTGCTTAAACAATTGACTCAAACAACAACCTTATCAGTACATCAACTGGTAAAACCAACTAACAGTCATCTAAAAACATATAAGACAATAACAAGATGCAGAATCATGAATTCAAAGGAAGGAAAGAAAACCAACCTAGTTTTAACCGATATAAGAGCAATGAGGCCAAAGATAAAGAACATGATAAGCATCCCAGAATGCTCAAAATTATTCATATGTCCAGGATTCAACACTCCATCAACAAAATACTTGAGGTGAGGTGCATAAACAAGCTCTATGCACAAATCAATAAAAGCACCAGTCACCACCATATACAATTCCAAGTACTTAAGCCTCCCTTCAAAACCCGGTACCGGATTCCAAACCCGAATCCGAAACGTTTTCGGACTTGTTACATATCTGTACACACTGCACCATATATGCCATAAACCCACCAGCAAAAACAATGTCCCTGGAACTACATGACCTTTAAAAGATCCCATATCTTCACAAATCTCAGTTTTCCCCTATATTTGTATAGATTTTTTTTTTTTTATCTGGGTACCCTAAAAAAATAGAATTTTTATGTTAGAATTGATATATTTTCAGAATCATATTCCACAAAGCATTAATTTATACACAAAATAATAATAATCTATAGCTTTACACAAGTCAAAATTGGATGCTGATGCAAGTAAATGTCATAAATGGTGGATTTGAAAGAGACTTTAGATTCCCATTTTACTTGGTAACATAGAAACTAAATGGAGTAGATCGTTTAACCTTGAATTACACATAATGCATTAAGAAATTATTATCAATAAATAAAAATGGAGCATTATTATTAATTTAAAAGCAAACCCATAAAGAAAAATTGAGATGGACGTACTTACATACACAAAGTAGAAAGTAGAAGATCGAGGAAGATTAGATGATGATTAATGTAATGAATGATGATGATCCTAAAGGCAAATCGACCCCTCTCAAAAAAGGCAAAGGAAATTCAATATAATTATTTGTTAGTGAATTATATATGTGCGTGTTAAAACTGAGCAGAAGTAATCAAGAAATTGTACATCTGGAAGAAGAGAAGACAAGGGGACCGCTTTAAATTATGGTCAAATCATTTAGTAGTCCCTCTTCCCTATGATAGCAATAAGCATCAAAACCTTTTTTTTTGGGGGGGGATTTTTAGTGTAAAGATGGAATATTTTTTGTTGGGATTTTTTAGTGTGAAGGTGGATTGGGTTGAAGAATAAGGGGATCATAAAAATAAGCTGTTAAAATAGAAGTTAGATATTAGGAGGTGTTTACTTTTATATTTATTTTTTGATTGGTTTTTGAGTTGTTGGTTGGTTAAATAGTTAAAAAAAGTATTTGGTAATTGGATTAACTTTTTTTATTTTAGCTAATTGGCCCACTTTTTTTCTAGTATACAGCCAACAACCAACAGTCAATACTTAAATATACTAACATCTTCATAAATAACTGACTTTTTTTAGCTAACTTAAAAGCCAATAAAAACAGCCAATATTTTTCAGTTGGTCAAACAAGTCAACTAAAAAACTAACAGCCAATTATCAAAAACCCCCCTAAATTTGTTGATAATATTAAACGAAAGAAGATTAAACTATTTATTACCAAAAAATAGCGCAAATTGAATTGAAGAAACTACAACATAAGTGTTAGTTAATACTTTCTTATGCAATCTCAAAATTCATTACATGTCGAACATTATGAGGCTAGTTAACCCAAGGAGGTCCTCTTACCTCAACAACAGTAAGACTTCTTGAGGCTTATTAGCCAAAGAAAGTCCTCGCATACTTGGTCTTTTGTGCCTTAATTTAGACAACTTTGTCATTTGGAATTTGTCATGTGTCGAACCCTTCGAAAGGAACCACAACAAGGAGAACTAGCATTATACGGCTCCTTTTAGAGGTTTATGCATGTTCAAACCCTCTAGGGGGTCTCCAATAGAGAACGTACCAACTTACTCGGCCTTTGTTTGAGCACAAGCGCAATACTTAGATTCTAATGGGCGAGTTTGAGTGATGTGACTTGAAGTTAATATATCGAATCATTAAACATGATTTTCACTTTTTAGCATTTGCATTAGTCAGTCATGTAACGGTATCCAAACACTAATGTCCGAGTCCAAGTAAGTTAAGGCCAAGTATAAATAAGTCGAGGTTTACATAATAAATCCTTAATTCAGATCACAAGTTTTTAAATGTTTTATCGTTTTTTACTACAGTCTGCTAATAGGTTTCTTGTTGCCCTCTTTGTATGCGGCTAATGTTTTTGGGTCTTTTGACCAAAAACATTAAATTTATTTCAATTTAGTGCAAACTAAAAATATTTTTGTTCATCATGTATACTACTTTCGAATGTTACCCTTATAATTATTATTTTGATGTAAGGTTTACATGTTAATTACCATCAATTATATCAATAATTCCTCTTTCTTATATTATAAACAAATTCTTAAAACACCAAAAGAATACGAAAGAAATAAATTTTTGCTGCCAAGTGTAAGAGTGTAGGGAATTTTTTTATTTTATTTTATTTTTTTTGGGAAGCAGTCTAGGGGAGTTGTTTTATGACAACAATTTTGTAATAATACGTCTACAAGAAAACAACTTAATCATCAATTTTTTTTTATACCTTCTTGATGTGTTGGATAATTTTTTTGTTTATTATGACATTTATTATTGTATATGATAAGATTTTTTTAATAGGTCAACAAATATAAATTTTAATTGTATTAATATCAATTTTAATTAATTCAGTTAGTATTGAATTTACAACTTACTTATACTCACCTTTATTGGTCCAATTAATTTTTTTAATACTATTTATCGAATTTATAGCTATACCGTACATATACATAAACCAAATGTATATAATGCCATAACTTTTTATTTCGTTTATAAGATGATAAAAAATTTGTCAAAAATCACCTAGAAAATTAATATATTATGAAAAACACAAATTTTTAAATGAGATAGACTCATTATGAAACCATTTTTATTTGGTAAATCTATTTATAGTTAGCGTGTTAAAGTGTCTATTTATAATTTTAAAGTAATCAATTTAAAAAATTAACTAATTATATGAACTCTTCTTATGATGAGACGGTCTCAAACAAGATGAACTGAGTGAATAAAGTAAGTTGAATAATATTGTCTCTATTATTATTTTTTAAATGCCAATCACGTATATTTATGCTGATATAAAAATAATAAAATTTTAATATTATCGGATTAGTTTATTATCAAATCCAAATCAATACCCTTTCAAAAAAAAGCCAAATCAATACTGCTTCAATATCATATAAATCTTTCTAGATTTAGCTTTCATATTTGCATTACATCACCATTTCCAAATATATAATTTTTCTTTTACTAAAATTTACCTTCCCTAATGCGATGTTCCTGGATCACCCGCATAGAGACAAAAAGCTACCACGTTTGTTTTAAAATACAAGTTGATTTTTATTTTTTCCACGATTATTTTAATACTTCTATATGAATAATGTGATATTTAGACTATAAAATTGATAAGTACTCCTAATTGAAATTTTATCTAAAGTAATTTTTAAAATAATATTAAATTCACCTATTTTAAAATATATTTTATTAAAATCAAAATAATTATCAAATTTATTGTCTAAATCTAGAGATGTTCAAAACAAATTCAATAATTAAAAATTTACTTGATCTTATAACTGAATCTGATTTGACTCGACTTTAAAAATATTCACAATCATGTAAAAAACGGTATGGACGCAATCCCAATTTCAAATCAACCCAAAATCAGCTCAATGACCCGAATCAACTCTGCCGTAAATAGTTAGTTATACATGAGTTAAAGTGTTTTTTTCTTTTTTAAAAAAAAGGGTTAAAAAATTGTTTTTTTTTTTAATTTCTTTACTCCTTCGATTTTCCCCCTTTACTTCTAATTTTTAGCAGGAACAAAATATTAGTACAAAACATAGATCTCCCTTGCCTCTTTTTCTCTCATCTTTCACGTCTTTTTGCCAATTTCTTCGATCTCTAAATTCAAATCATTAAACCTCATTCTTTAACAAATCATACCGTCAACAATCAACAGTTTAGTTATTCCTTTTCAAATCATTTCCATTTTTTTCACTATAATTCTTTCGCGGATTTGTTTCTCTTTTCTGAACTTAGTAGTAAATTCTTGGATTTACACAAAAAATTATGAACTAAAACCATTGTTTTACCTAATTTTTTGAATGTTGATAGATTGCTGTTTTTTTTACTATGATATGCTGATTTCGGTGTTTGTATCACCGATCATACAAATTCTTACGATTTGAATAAATTTCTCCCATTTTGGTGCAATTTTTGTTATTTTTGCTTGAATTATATATTTCGGGGAAGTAAGTGATGTCATCATCATCTAAAGTAGTGTATGAAGGATGGATGGTGAGAATTGGGAGGAGAAAAATTGGTCGATCTTTTATTCATATGAGATATTTTGTTCTTGAGCCTCGTCTTCTTGCTTACTATAAGAGAAAACCTGAAGATAATCAGGTAAACGAAAATTATGTTGCTGGAATTCTTTCTATTACTTAGTTATTTAATTTTCTTTTCTGAATCTGATTTTTGGTGGATTATTTTTAGTATTTGTCTGCGGAATTTTATTTTTGAATTTGAAAGTGATTAGAATTGATGAGCAGTGGACAGACTTGCAATTATGGATGATCATGATAAGGATTAGGTATTTCTGTAGCTACGAAGTTTGGGTTTGTTTTAGTTTAATTTTTGATTGACTAGAGCTTACATATTGCTGCTGATGATAGATTTAGCTTGAATATTGACGGAATTTTGTTTACAGTGGAAGGTTTGTTTGTATGGTGAAAATGTTCTTTTTTTTTTTCCGATCTTATTAAAGTTTGTGGTGAGGAGGATGAGTTGAGAGACAAATTGAAGAGTGATGAGATGTCTTTCTTTGAGGACTAGCAAAATTCTTTTGTGCAATAAATAGTTGAATTTCCCACTTGTTTAGAGTCGCATACTTGATGAATTTTAATGTTAGGTGGAAAGTGAACAGAATGATGTGGCTTTTGGACACCACTACATGTCATTTTTACTCTGCAGGCTGGAGCAAAAACGTAGCCTGGAATGAGTTTGAATGAAGAGGAAAATGAAATAAATGAGGTTTAGAATCTGTTCTATGAGGAAAAGTTTTGCACAAAAAGATTAGATGTGTAATAAGCTTTTGCTTGTTACCTGCCTCCATCGGTTCTGTAATGTTTAGGAGCCCTTTATAAGTTATTGTTAATGTTTCATAATGCTCTGGATAGGTACCCGTCAAGACACTTGTTATAGATGGAAATTGTAGGGTGGAGGATCGAGGCTTGAAGACACATCATGGGCATGTGAGATTTTTGTCATCTTTGGCTTTTATTCATTGATATTGTTCGTTGTTGTAATCTCTGTATTGAGATGATGAATTACATGTTTGCATTAGAGTTAATATTTTGAACTGTGTATTATCTACTTCTATTATGCAAAAGAAATTATCAGACTTCAAGGAAAAATTATGCAGATTGTATTATATCCTAATTTTTCTGCAACAATAGAATGGTGGTAATTGTGGAAACTGATATATAACTTTGTGTGGACGCTTTATACCAATGTTATTTGTAATAAAACTCCATCCTACGCATGTGTATTTTCTCAAATTTCATGACCACTATTATCACTTTGAAGGTGTTAATAATTCAAAATTTGGTAGAAAATGCGCTACTTAAAAGGTCGAGAACCATTACTTTGTTTCTTGACTTGAAACTGTCCTAACAAAATCACATTTTAACTCATTACAGTTACTGTCATCTATTATTGTTTACCAACAGGCAATCAAGTCCTCTGCATTAATCGGCATTTTACATTTGCTAATGAATCTTTCATTTGTATAGTTCTGCTGTATATTATAGGTATGCTTACATCTAACCTTTTCCAAATATTTTCTATGGTGGAGTCAATAGTCCATAGCTTGAGGTGAAGTTTAGTGGCACCATATCAGAAAAGCAAGGAAATGAAGATACTAAATTTGACTGACTAGATAAGATTGCTTAGTATGCCTGAATAAAGCTTGCCTATGTATGAACTATAAATCTAAGTAGTTATCACTATATTATTACAATTTGAAACTCTTATTAACCCTGAACATGGGTAGATTTCCTGTCATCAAATTCTTGTGGAAGAGGACATGAATGACCTTTTCATATGCCCCAGAATCAATTAGTTTACTGTTTGAGTGCCTTTCTCCTTTTCAATTCCTTGACATTGACTGTTAGAAGTATGGTTGAATGCCTTCTGTACCATTTATTATTCTATTTAATTCCAGTCATGGTCAACTACTTGGATATTGTAAAGTTGTATAATAATTCGACCTTACCCCAGCCTTCGTCTATGTCAGATCCAATTTTTTGGCATTCACGCCACATTGTGCTTTTATTTATATGTCATAACATTTTTTCTGCTTGTATGTGCTTATGACATTGTTGTGTCTACATGGTTATGCAGATGGTTTACGTCTTATCTGTCTACAACAAGAAGGACAAGTACCACAGGATTACGGTGTGTTCCTTATCGTTTTCAATACTAAGCTGTTATTTTTAGTTTATGCTCTCTTTTGATCTCATTGAGTCTTCATATCCAAGCTTGTAAAGGTTTCATTATTTTTCCACTGTTCATCTAATATGTCAAAAATGCTTAATTTCTGGTTTTCTGGATTTATCCACCCTTGATGATTCTGATGGATACAGATGATGATAGTTTAGTCTTAAGCACAAATTTTCAGCATAGTCCTGGTGGGACTGACTACTTGTTTCACCAACTAATTCGCTAATTTGACACATCAAGAAGTTTTATTAGATCATGACTTTTTTTTTCCCTTAGAGTTGAGAACATGATACCTCCATTTATTGGTATTGCTTAAATTGTTCTGCTTTCACTTCTATTGAGAATTGAATCTGTTAAGGTTTCTGGATGCTACTTGCAAATGGTTTCAGAGCTAGGATGCAAAAAGAAATCATGAGGAATTACCTATAATGCAAAACTCTGTAATTAATGAAATAACCTACTGCAGCTAGTTGCCTCAACTTCAATGCATATCAAATTTCCATTTACAATTGTCAGCTGTAAATTGTTCTAATGTAACTGGAATAGTGGTACCAGACTATGGTTGGTTATAATGCAGTGTCCTTCACTTGTCATGGTGCTACAAAATAAAATTTGGAAATGCTTAACCCGATGTGTCTTCGTGATAAAGTTGGCAGCTTTTAACATCCAGGAAGCTTTAATCTGGAAAGAGAAGATTGAGCAAGTCATTGAACAGGTATTCATTTTTAACATCGTACTTTTGTGTTGAAGTAGATATTTAATTCTAGCTTAATAGCTTTGTTGTTTTTTAATTTTAATTTAGGATTAATGAATATGGTATCATTTGCAGCACCAGGACTCACAAGTTGTCAATGGCAACAAGTATGTATCTTTTGAGTATAAAGCGGGTTCTGATTCTATAAGAAATGCTTCTTCCTCAGATCATGAAAGTCAGTAAGTGGCTTCTTGATTCAAATTTCTTAAGCTAAAAAATCCAGACTTTTATCTATATAATAGATTTTCTTTTACATGCGTGAACCATGGGTAGCCAATCCCATATAATTGGGATTAAGGCTTTGTTATTGTTGTGTGCCTTGACAATTGGGAGCATCAAACCCTTATTTTATGTTTTTGGAGCTCTGGTAAATTTCAAAATAAGGAAATAGATTCAAGGATTCTCAAGAAAGAAAACTAAGAAAAAGAACAACTTTTGATTCTTCTTTTAAATCTCAATACCAATAATATTTGCTTGAGATCTTATGCCTTCTTTTGAAGTCACTTCAAGTTGTCTCCTCTAACCTCTTCCTTGCAAAGATTAAAATACATTTTCTTATGAGTTTGCCCTGAAAGTTATAAAGTGCTTTATAATATGGAGCTCAATTCCTTATATTTTAAGATACGTATTGTTATCTATTCATAGTGGTTGACATTTGACTCTCTATTAGTTATACGATCCCTTTTTCTTTCCTCTGGGGGATGGGGTAACAAGAGATTATTTGTCTTGACAAAAGTAAATAATAATTAGCCTTTTGGGTTTGATGTCTACTATTTTATGAACAAATTTGTTTCTTGTTACTGCAGACTTAGTGCCCAGGAAGATGACGAAGATGGTTCTAATTTATTGAGGAGAACAACTATTGGAAATGGTTGGTGCTCTTCTCCCCTCCTGAGAAACTGTGATGTGCTTGTGGTTACCTTGGTAATACAGTTTGGGTAATTTCTAATTTCTTAATCCAACTTTCAGGACCTCCAGAGGCTATCCTCGACTGGACCCGTGAAATAGACTCAGATCTATCCCAACATACTAATAATCAAGTTTTCTCGCGAAAGCATTGGCGTCTTCTTCAATGTCAAAATGGTACATTCCATGGATTATGATATAGTTATTGTTTTACATTTTGAAATGATAATCTCTTCTAACTTTTAACAAGTAGCTGATGCGTCTAATGTAAACAACTTATTTCTAAAACTGTAGGGCTCCGCATATTTGAAGAGCTTTCTGAAGTTGACTATCTTGTAAGTAACTTCGTTGTTTAAATATGATGCTTAAGTATTCATTGTTGTTTCTTCATGATGACAAGTTCCTTTTATACAGCCGAGAAGTTGTAGTAGAGCGATGAGGGCTGTTGGAGTTGTTGAAGCTACTTGTGAAGAGATATTTGAGCTTGTTATGAGTATGGATGGCACACGATTTGAGTAAGTAATTAATATGAGTGATAAAACTTAATGTTAATTTTAACTTGGAAATTTGTGCCTTTAGGGAAGTTGCTTTCAGCTCATCCTTTCAAGCCCCTCCCCCCCTCCTCTTTTTTTTTTTATGTAATGCAGCCTCGATAGTCTATAGACCATAGTGGGTCACCCCAGAAATAGGTGAGAAATGTGTGGCCTTGTTCATTTGTTATGTTTATATACATCTGAACCTCAGAATTGTACTGTTCCAACTTGTTGACAATATTCCTTGCATTTTTCACTAAGGTTTGGTTTCATTTGGTTCAAGGTTCAAATGAACATTTCCTCTTTTTTTCTTGCAGCATAGGCTGTTATATGCACCTCTAGTTCGCTGTGTGGTGGCTTATTTGATGGAATGTTAGTAATGCACTAATGTTAATGTAATTTTGATTATGTATCACATTTTCTGAGGCCTGCAAACATATACATCTTTAGAACTTTGTTGGGTGCTACACGTTTGAACATCTAATGGAGGTAACCTGATCTGTTAGCGCGTAGGATTTTGGGGTATGGATAAGTGTTTAATGGTCAAATGAGTCCTGTTCAATAAATTTGTGTCTTAAACATGATTGCCATTATATGCAGTTTCTATGAAGTATCCATTTATTGGATGCCTTATCTACTTTTGAGAAATTTTACATTTATGGCTACATTTATGTGTGATCTGTCCTCGAGTTAGGATCATGTTTTCTTTAAATCCATCTATGGTCTTTACACGTAGTCTTTGTAATTGTCAAATAAATCCTTAATTTTTTTGCCACCTTTGTGAATTCACAATTGTTTCTTAGCATACCTTGTTTTCAACAGGAAATAAGTTCCTATTTGGGATATACAAGGAATGATCTCTGCACGGGCGCAGCAGTTTCATTCACCTGATAGATCTTTGACTTGGTCCATCCTAGTTTCTGTTTTCTTAGAGAGCATTCTCTTTTTAGTTCCTTCTTCATCTGTATCAGCCTTTCCATTGAATTTACATGCTATTGCCACCTTGACGAGGCACAACTTCTTGTCTTTTTTTGGGGTGGGGGTTTTCCCTTCTTACTTTTTAGAATTGATATAAGGATGATTTTGTCAAGTTTTTGTTTGATTTTTTTTTGTTGTTCCATGCTATTCTGGATACTTTATTGGAAGTTAATGGAGTTTTGTGCTTGATGCTACTATATTGCATGATTCTGAATCTATTTTCTTATAAGCTGATGGGCTATGCAGATGGGATTGCTCTTTCCAGTATGGTAGTCTAGTGGAGGAGGTGGATGGACATACGGCTGTAATATATCATCGGCTTCTGCTTGACTGGTTTTCTATGTATGTTTCCTTACTATATGTTTGCTTTATGTGAAGGTTTATCATTCGCTGCCAAGGATTGATGATCAACGTCATGAACTAATTACGCTGTCATCCTCATGTTTTCTTAATTTTATGGAGTAGGATGGGTGGGAATTAAATTCCTCAGATTTTTATAGTAGGATAGTTAGATTCTAGACAGAGGTTATGAAATATAGGGTCTTGAGCTTTAGCTTGGGAAGTGGCCAAAATGGGTTTGTTTTAAAATCAATCTTGAAAGTGACCTGAACAAAACCCAATCTTGCTGACTCTGGAAACAATTTGTGTAACCCGTATGATTGGTCTTCTGACTATTGGGCTTAATCTTTAAACATTCTTTTTGAGTGTGTATTGGCTGGAAAGTTTGCCTTACATTAAACTTTCACAATACTACTAAAGTGGCTCCTATGTTACCCTTGTAAGCTATAAAAAATGAGCCTTTTTCTCACCCTTGATTGCAAACACCATCTACACCTTGATAACTTCACATAATTAAGAAGCATACATGATTTAATGCCCCACTATACTCTAGTCTATTGTCTTCTAAAATCTCAGAACTTCAAATCTTTGGCTCCATCAGAAATGGAGACATCTGCATGGAAAACAAGTTATCTCTAAAAGTGTATATTTGCACTTTTCTTTATCTTTAGGCCTTTAGCTAGTTAGCTACTAATGATGAAGATTTTTCTTGATGCATCACCTTTGTGGCCAGTGTCTTCGTTGAAATTCTTTTAAATATGAACTTGTTATACGTCTATGTGTAGAGAGGAGATAAATATGCTCAGCTTATTTTTTGTTGACTTCAGCAAACTGTTACTTTTCCAGGTTTGTATGGCCTCGTGACCTCTGCTATGTGCGTTATTGGCGACGTAATGATGATGGAAGTTATGGTTAGTCCTTTCTTATTATAATTTTATCCCTTCACTTTCATACTCCTCTTCTCATTGGATTTTTTTTCTTTCAGTTGTATTGTTCCGCTCTAGGGTGCATGAGAATTGCGGCCCTCAGCCAGGATTTGTGCGAGCACATCTTGAGAGTAACCTCTTTAACTATTTTGTTAACTGATTTTCTACTAATTTAGGTTTTAATAGAATGCATAATTGAACTCTTTTTGCTTACAAGCAGTATTATTCTGTTCACTCTGTTTTCCAAATGCTAAAATTGACAACATTAATGTTATGATTTCAGGTGGTGGGTTCAACATATCACCTCTAAAACCACGTAATGGCAGGCCCAGATCACAGGTGCAGCACCTTATGCAAATTGACTTGAAAGGATGGGGTGTAGGCTATGTCTCATCTTTCCAGCAGCACTGCCTCCTTCAGATGTTAAACAGTGTTTCAGGTTACTACTTATTAGAAATGGAAAATTTCAGTTTCATCTCAGCCTTTTTCTTTACTGTGTTTGTTTAGTACATCAAAGTTCATGTTACTGGATACATATTTTCTTTCAATTTGGGTCTTGTACTGGCTTTTCAGAAATTTTCTTTTATATTTTTGCATTTGTGTGCTATAAATTCCTGTAAAATCGTGAAATCACTTTATGGTAGAATCTTGTATATGCAGAGTGTGGTAGAACAATAAGAAAGTTGTGGTACAACTAGACAGGATGTCACAGTCATATTCTTAGTTTCTTACTAATTAATACTTCAGCCATGCTTGATAAGTTGATATTATCTTAAATTAATATGTCAAAAAATGAAGTCATTCATCAATTACCCCATCGAAGACCCATTTTTATATCTTTAATGCAGTCAATGATCAATGATCAATGCCCAATGAAAGAAAACCCCTTGTTTTTTTTTTCAAATGCACTTGTTTACTAATGCAAAGATTATTTGGATTTGATAGGCTAATGGGGGAGCTTTTGGAGGGCACAGTTATAATATTTATAGATGTATATTCATGACCTAGTTTTGACAATGGTTGTTATAGAACGAGAAAGTTGAACATAATTTTCTTCTACAAGATGTTTGAACATTATTTACTCGTAGGATCAATTTGCATGGTAGGAGACTATACTCATTTAAAATAGAACATTGTGCAAAATCATTTACTTGATAATGTCAGAGCAACGAGCAACTATCTTTTGTAAATGATATTAGCTCTCTTGTGAGATGTGAAGGCAGCTCTGCTCTACTTTTTGATGTATGTAGTTTAATGTTTATTTTTGAACTATTCTGACAGGATTACGAGAATATTTTGCTCAAACTGATGATAGGGTTGCTACTCCCAGAATCCCTGTTATGGTCAACATGACCTCGGCATCTATGTCTTCAAAAAAGAACCAAAAATTTGAGTCATCTATGCATCATGGTTCTCCTGATCGGGATATTGTTCCCAATAGAAACTCTGTTATGTTGGATGAAGATTCTGATGAAGATGAGGACTATCAAATACCTGAGGCAGATCAAGAGGTTTGTACCCGAATAGCCATTCATTAAGCCCTTTTGATGGTATCCTCTTTAAGGTATATCTTTATTTTTGGAAAATTTGTAGGTTTATTCATCTACACCTGAAAATGAAGTTAAGAAAACAGGTAGGCATTGCTTTAATTATCATTCTTCTGATTTGATTTTGTTACTGCAGTAATTGTATTCAATCATAGCTTAACAACTCTCTTTGTTTTCGAAGCTGTTGAAGAAGTGATTGATCAGATTGACTTAACAATGTTTTCTGGAACTTTACGACGAGATGACAATGAAAATGCTCGCAATTGCTGGAGAATATCCGATGGAAACAATTTTAAAGTTCGTAGTAAGAGCTACTGCCGTGACAAATCCAAAGTAGTTGCAGGGAAACATTTGATGGATCTTGTTGCAGTTGATTGGTTCAAGGATTCAAAGCGGATGGACCATGTTGCTAGACGTCAAGGCTGTGCAGCACAGGTGAAAATTCTTCTGGATGAGTAATATTTTATCAATATTAAAGCTATAAGTACATGAGATATGAGAAATATGTTATTCCCTCTTGTAGTAGCCAGAAAATTACGAGTTAGTGTGAGGAATATTACATGTGATGTAGAATTACATCCGCCTGCCATTAGAATAACGTTACTATATGGATCAGAATTCAGAATGTTGGGCTTATAGAAGAGATCATTGTAGGAAAATGAAGATAGTAGACATGCATTTGTTAAGATGGATGAGTGAACATACCTTAAAAGTTAAAATTCAAAATGAATATGTAAGAAAGGTTCATTGAAATAATTGTGAGAAAATTGTTTGCTTTTTTTTGTTCATGTGCAAAGTTGACTGAAAATGCACTAGTTAGAAAAGTGGTATGTTGGAATTTTGAAGTGCTTAGAAGAGGAAGAGGTAGGGTAAAGATGATTTGGATAATAAGAGTGAAGAATGACGGGAATAATTAAGACTTCAGGTTCATATGCTAATGTATATTATGGAATGGAGGAGGATGATAATTGAAGTTATTTTTTTTGTTGTAGACAGGACTGGCTAAAGTATACTATAGGTTTCTGACGATCTCTTACATTGATTGTTTTGATTCATGTAACCGATCCTATATCAATTTGGCATTATTGTTTGCTTAGGCTATTTAGTGGCTTTAAATTTATCTACTTCAACTTCTAAAATAATTTTTCTCTGGTTTTGGGAAGATTCAAATATCAACCTGATGAATGTTAAGACTTCTAATCGACTCTACCTTTTTTAAGTGATACATATGCATTCTCATTAGGACTTAGACA